>NW_004524731.1:3853831-3856550 GCF_000260255.1 Octodon degus
CCTGGAGACCCTGAACACCAGCTCCCCTCAGCACCCTGCCCTGCAAACCCCACTGTCCAAGACGGCCTCTCCCCGGGAGCCGCTGAAGTCTTCCTCCTGCACATGGCTGAGTTCCCTGACAGAGGTGCCCTTGAGGCTCATTTCCATGGAATTTGGATAAAGAAAAATAACTCCCAGCCAGGAGGTGACAGCTGAGCTGTTCCTGGTCTTACAGCAGGAGGACTGGAGAAGTGAACAGAGGGAGGGCTTAGGAGAGCTCAGGGGAAATGAGAAAGGCACCTGAGCTTCCAGGGGAGCCCTGAGTGGGTGGCCGCTGCAGAACCCCAGCGGGGGCACAGCGGGGTCGAGCGACAGCCAGGCCTGGATTAGGAGCATGGTCGCTTAGCTCACTGCGCCAACAGGGAGACGGCGAGGCGTGCATGGAAGAGGTATGCGGGCATCACTTGTCAGTAACCCGCGCTTATCTAAAAGCTGTAAAGGAAAAAGCAAGCTTCCCCAGAAAGCGCAGCAGTAAAGGCAGCCTTCCACTCGCCGTCTGTGCATTCAGGGACCAGCCAGGCTCACGGGGCTGGGGTGCCATGGCAGCAGGACCCCAAGCCACTGTGTCTCCCAAGGGAGGCCACCTTGTACACCGACCTCCTGGAGGCCAGCCTCTCTGGCCACCTGATAACTTCCAGCTGCACCGTCTCTACCACCACCTGCATCGGTCAGCGGAGCACTGCTGCACCCCGCACCTCAGACAGCCAGCTGAGGAGGAAAGAAGGCTGACGTTGGCTCGCCATGTTAGGGGCCTGTGGAGGGGAGTGCCTGGCCTCTGGGCCTGCGAAGAGGCAGAATATCGAAGCCGCTGCCTGCAAGGCGGAGACTCTGAGGTGAGCAGGAGGCTAGACAGATGCCCACAGCTCCGCCCGGGGCACACAGAAATGACGGGGATGCCTGCTCTCAGCCTTCCTCAGAACAGTGCCAGACAGAGGCAGCCTCTACCTGGGCCTGTGGAAACACCCGAGGCCTTCGAGGTAGCACAGTGGTGTCAAGCTCACCTTCCTTTTCAAGGCTCAGCAATACTCTGCTGGAACTAACCACTTGCTGAGACACTGTCACGTGGCCACGCTGCTGCAGACACAGGAGGCCACGTTGCTCTCAGCACCCCTGCTTCCTCTCTGTGGGTCCAAACCCAGAAGCGGGACAGCAGAGTCTTAGGGAACTTCTGTTTTGCGGTTCCTAGAAATTCCGTTCTGTTTCTCATAGCAGCAGTGCCACTTCTTGTCCCCAGCCACACAAGCGCTCCCACACCTTCAGCCCCCTTCCTTTCCCAGGCCGCTGTCTGTCAGCCTGTCAGGAGAGCGCTGGGTGTGCAGTGGACAGGGCGCCCCCGAGAGGGCTGGCATCTGCTGCTGGGTACAGAACCCTCTGCCTGAGGCCTGGGCTCTGTCAGTTTCTCGCCTCAGAAAAAGTGCTATAATTAATTTCTCCAAAACAGCCTCTGATGGTTGTGCATTCAGGGAAAAAGTGTATTATTCTCCTGTAAAAATTTTATAGCTGGGTTCCTTTGTTTCTCACTCCATTAATTTTGATTTAACATGTCATTTAATAAAATTAATGAAGCTTTTCCAAAAGCACTGGGGAGGAGGCATTAGTAAAAATAATGCTTTTCATAAAATAAGAATAATTTAAGAAAACACAGGGAGGAGGAAGCAAGTTGAACATGAAAACATCATTGGAATTTAGAAACTCGTCAGAGAACAGTCCTGTGCTGTAGGCTGAAATGACAGGAAGTGTCCTGCATCGCTTGCTCGGTGAGGCCCGCCCTGCAGGCAGCACAGCCCAAGGCATGCTGGGTGTGGTCCTTGGAACATCTGGGGCTCCAGGGAGGGCCAGCATGCAGCACCGGCCGTCCCACCCCCACACAAACGTCTCCACCCCAGAGTCTGTGCTGCTGTCAGGCCCGAGAAATGCCTGCATCACAAATGAGCCAGCCTTGATCTGACAGGGCACAGTGCTGGAGAAGGAGGCGGGTGTTTCCAGCACGCCGGTCCGGCTCATGCTCTGGGGCGCAGGGTCAGCCCCTGGACCCCGGGGCCACTTTGAACAAAGCGGGCTGCAAGGCTGGACAGTCTCGCCTGTGAAGTAAAGCTCTCAGGGCCGAGTTGATGCTGTCTGCCAGGTGCGCTCCAGCCTCTCCCGGGGTCAGGGAGGGGGAATGCGCTGCCCTTCTTTCCTTGAAAGAAAAAAACCAGGGCTGCCAGGGCCACGTGCTTTCCCCCGCTGTGGAATGCGTCCCAGCGAGAGAAGCCCAGCCTGTGAGTGTGGAGCTGGGAGGGGACAGCAGGGCACCGCAGACAGGAAACGTGTGGAGCCCTGCCACCAGCTCCCGTGGGGCAGGGGGCGCTCGGCGGCACACTCACCAGCGCTCACCAAGGCTGCGCAGCCCTCCTTCCTGCCAGCTATCACAGAGAAGGCCGCAGGAGGGACTGGAGCCCACGGGCGCCCTCGGTGCCCTCCCCTCCTGCCTCCTCCGCGGACCTCGCCCACGGCTGCTTGACGGCTGATTCTATTTTGACGCAGGGCTGATCAGCCCAGGCCCAGCCTCCCTTGTGCGCCTGTCCGGGTTCTCCCCAGCTTGCTGGGGGTGAAGCCTGGAGGGAAACCAGGGAGAAGCCCCGTGCGCCCTTCTTAGCCACGACCCGGGCGGGCGAGGCCGCCCATTACGGGAGCGTTC
>NW_004524731.1:3858110-3863875 GCF_000260255.1 Octodon degus
GAACCAAGAGAGAACAACAAAGCAAATAATAATAGTAATAAAAGTTCATGGCGCAGGATTTAGAGAAGCCCAGAAGTACACAAGGAGCTGAGCTGAGGTCTCTGGACGTCAGCAACACAGCGCAGCCCTGCCAAGCCAGCCACTTCTGTAAAACTGCCTGCAGGACAGAGAAACTGGGAGACCTGCCCTCACCAGACACAGCCCTGGCAGCGGGCTCTGGTATCCAAGGGGAGCGGGGCCGGATAGGCCTGCGCAGCCCCGGGGACCACAGCCCCAGCAGCTCCTGGGCTCCTGCCTGCTCCTGCCTGCCCCAAGCTCTTGCCCGGCTCAACCAAAGAAAGTAGATTCTGAGTCGCTCCTGCAAGACTGAAAAATTTCAGAAGAAACTCAATTTCTATTTTCGGATAATAAAGGGCACAAATCCTTCAAAACTGCCCGTCAGCCAATATCTGGAAGGGCCGTTTATCTTAATTCAAGAATAAATTAGCAGAAAAAAATGGAATTTTAAATAAATTGCATTTTCTGTGATTAACAGCATGCATATGAGCTATCAGAAAAGGTGATTGCTTATAAAATCATGTAGCTGGTACTGATAAAATAATTGCAAAACAAATCTTGTTAGAAAATAAAATCTATGGAACAAGATAATTTCTAATGATAAGACGATAGACTCATTTATATATGTTACATGGCCGTGTTTCATATATTTTACAGTATGTATTCAAATATATAAAGGCTTTATGTATGTGCATATTCATCCTTATAACTCTACAGATTTCCAAGGATTTTACTATTATTGCCATATATAAATATATATTCTTTTGATACATTACTTAAATGCAATTTCTAGATAGAGGAGGTTTCATAAAATTGTAATCATCCTGTTAGTAAATCAAATGCTGTATGCACTTTTAATCCATTAATTTCCAACCCTGGATTTACTCTAAGTGGTCAGGAGTGGGCAGATTTGAAGCTGTTCCCTCCTTTGTCTGCGAGGCTTCTCGGTCGGTCGCTGCTGTCCTCACACTCAGTGAATCAAGCACGCCTGAAGCGGCTTGCCCTGCGCTCACTCACCTGAAGTGCTTTCAGCTTCCCGCTGCACGAAGAGGGCGGCTCGGTCGCAGGCCAGCAGAGGCAGCGCGGTCCTGTGCAGTCTGCACAGGCTGTGTCCTCAGGAGTGGCCAGGTGACCTCCGGGCCAGTGGGGCCTGGCGATCAGGCCCAGGGAGCTGGGCCTGCGGGAGGGCAGAGGAGGGCAGGGCTCCTCTGGGGCGGGGCAGGCTGCGCCCTGGAGGAGACGCGGACGTAATCATCCGACATTCGCGGTCTGCAAGCAGCAGCCAGAAGTCTCTGTCATAGCCGTGTAGCGGTAGCTTCCTCCCATTTTCAAAGTATCGAAAGAATATGTGCTAGGGCCGGCCAAATAGCTCCGTGGACTAAAGCACCTGCAAGCAGGCGCAGGGGCCTGGGGGCACCTCCCTGGCCCTGGCTGCAGCTGCTGAAGTCGAGGCTGAATTTCTGAGACCTCACCTTAGCCATGAAGGGCCATGAGCTCTCAGACCCCAACTCTCGCAGGTGCCACAGCCTTTGCGCACCCTGCAGTGACACCAAGAAGACCTTATGGGTGCGGGGGAGGATTTAGAGGCGAGGGGAGAAGGGTGGATGGAAAAAGAGGTGGAAAAGGGGGCCTGGGGAGATGGCTCAATGGAATAAGTGCTTGCCTAGCAAGCGCAGGGGCCTGAGTTCAACCCCCGCTTCCACCAAAAAAAAAAAAAAAAAAAAAAAAAAGAGGTGGAAAAGAACCCTCAATGATGCACATGGAGGGAGGTGGACACACAGATTTACAAATTCCCCCAAACAAAAGCAAACATCATGTAGTTGTAAGGCAAATGTACACCAATGAAAAACAAAGAGAGAAGGTAGGGTGTAGAACTTTTTATTTCAACTAACAAAAAGCAAAAAGCAAAAAGCAAGAAAGACATAGCCTAGCTAAGGAGCAAAGATGAAGCAAATTCAAAGGACCTGAGTTCAGTCCCCAGTTCTGTAAAAAAAGAAAAAAAAAAAGTTGGAGATTTTTGATCTGATTCATCTGAGACTAAGCCTGAGCATCAGCACTGGCATCAGTCCAGAGGATTTTTAGCATCCGCTCCAGGATCCAGGGCAGCACCAGAGGGGCTGTGAGAGGGGCTGGGCAGGGTGCTGTCTTCCCCACATCCTGCGGCCCAGGCTGTCCATCCACATCTCTCTTTTGAGATTATTCTGCAAGCAGTCTCTCTGCTCAGCCCTGAGGGGCCTGAAGAGAGGGGAGACAGGATGGGTAGGAGGAAAGGGAAGCAAGAGGGAGGAGGAGGAGAAGGAACAGAGAGGAGGAAGGGAGAGAATCAGAAAGGAAGCAGGAGGAAGACTCGGTGGACGGGAGGACCCTTCAGGGGGAGCGCAGGAAGGGTCGGCGCGTGGCAGGCAGGGAGGGGCGGTGACACCTGCCTGCCAAGCATCACCCCCAGGAAGCAGTGCTGCCCGGTGCCAGGCCGCGAGGACCCGGGCCAGCACTCGGGATGGGTAGTCCACAGAGAATGCCCGCCATCCTGCGAGAAGCAAGGAAATCAAAATCTCCCTGTGAGTTTTGGCTTCAGGAACTGCCCACCCAGGCGCGAAACCATGGAGTGTATTAGCGTCACGCTGCCAGACGGGCCAGTGCGTCCCTTCTGTCCTGGTCCCCGAGGGCTCCCAGGCCTCTTTGCAGTTTCTGAGTGACTCGGTAGTGTTTGTTCTGCCTGTTTATCCCGGGTGACATTTGCTTTGAGTTTTGTGCTCTGCATTATGCACCCATCGATTCTCCTTTTTGTTGTTTGTTGTGCGTTCATCTGGTGTCTCCCGAGCATCTTCTAGATAAAGTTATTGCAGTGCAGAGAAGCTGGGTACTGGAGATGCACACCAAGGCATTTCCAGGTCAAACCAAAGTATCGTTCTGGGGCCATCGCCCAGGGGAGGCCCCGGCATGCAGTGAGCAGGAGGTCGGTGAGGCACTGACCCTCGCTCTCATGCTGTTTTCTGGGCTGTATGTCAGCACAACAGGCAAAGGAGGAAGAAAAGCACATGGGGTGAGACAGCGGGAGAGACAGCAAGTACCTTGGCTCCTCCCGCAGGAGGACACTGAGTGGACTTCAGTGGCGGACTGCGATTCAGCAAGTGCCCTTGGAGTGGGCCCAAGCTTCCTGGGGAGGTGGGGACAGCGTGGGGGGACAAGTTGGCCCAGACGGAGACTAGCAAAGCCTTGGTGACCACGAGTGCTTGGAGCCAAGACCGTGACAAGCAGGTCCCTTCAGCAGCTTCTCTGGCTTCCTCTGCTTAGCTTTGGGGAAGGTCATTTATAGAAGCATGGCACTAGGTAGAGAGGCAATCGGGGGCTTAGTCCAGAAAGCAGCAGGAGGAAGACAGTCACCCAGGGGTACTTCCTCAACTGCCCTGCAGGAGTCCCAAGTGGCAGACTCCACATCCTCCACAGCCAGGAGCCCAGGACACGCTTATGCCTCTGAGCACAAGGACCCTTTTGAGCCAGGCAACCCGGAGTCCAGCGTCCTGGGTCCTGAGCGGCTGGGAAGAGCCCGCACCGCCTGTGAGCTTCTCATCCTTACTTTCTCTGCTCGCCCAGTAATACACAGGGCTCCTATATGAGATTTGACCTTCGAGATTTGTGACAAGTGGGTGGCCTGACAGATTTCATGGCTATATTAGACAGGAACCTCTATCTGAGGCCAGACCACTCAGCTTACCCTAGCAGGAAGCCAGCGGCAAGTCCATACTCCAGTGGACTCATGGAGTTGTTTGACCATGAGAACTCACGTGAGAAGAGACTAACAGCCAGTTCTGCAACAGTAATCTAAGAACCCAGTGCCCAAAGCTCTCACTCTGAAGCCAGGACAGTGGGCACCCTCCCCGGCCCAGCGCTCAGGGTCTGCAAAGCCTGCTGGTGCCGTGCGTCACCTAGGGCTGCTGGAACAAGGACCTCCACACCAGCTGCCCACCCGTGTGTGTGTGTGTGTGTGTGTGTGTGTGTGTACCTTCAGTGTGCGAGTGATTACGGGCCTGTATGAACAAGCAGCTTGCGTTTTAGCTGACGGTTCTGTGAACAGAGAAAAGTGAGGGAAAGGGTTGCTGCGGACGGGAGCCAGCCCCCGCCTGCACAGCTGGGGAGGCAACAGCGGCCTGCGGATGCCCCTCCCCTGGGGACCAAGGTGGCAGCACCCGGGACTGCGTGTGCTTGGTGGCCGCTCTGGCGACTGGTGCCTCAGTGTCTCGACTCCTGGGCCCCGCAGAGCACGGCTGTGCTCAGGCCGGAGAGAGCACTAAGCTGGGTTTCCAGGAGGCTGCAGCGAGCTGTCTGCTCTTCGCATCTTTACTAACAGCTCGTTTTCTTCCTTGCAGTGAAAAAGGCTATTGAGCTGAAGTCCAGAGGAGTCAAGATGCTTCCTGGCAAAGGCAGCAGCCAGAAGAACTCTGTCTGTAAGTCCTGTGCCGCTGTCTCTGTGGGATGGGGCAGCAGATGGGGGAGGGGGGAGAGGGCCGCAGTGGGCAGTGGGAACTGCACAAGCCACCTCCCTCCCTGCCTCCCCTGCTCTCCCCTCCCTAAACTCCCCTCTCCTCCCTGCACTCCCCTCTCCTCCCTACCCTTCCCCTGCCCTGGCCTTCCTCTCCCCTCCTCCCCTCCCTTCTCAAATCCCCACCCCTGCCCTCCCTGCCCTGCCTTCCTCTCCCCTCCTCCCCTCCCTTCCCCAATCCTCTCCCCTGTCCTCCCCTGCCCTCCCCTACCCTCTCAGTCCCTCCCCTGCCCTCCTTTCCCTTCCCCAGCCCTCCCCTGCTCTACCTCTGCCCTGGAGCACCTGGGACCCTGCTCAGTGGTCCATGGGTGTGGGCACATGGGCATACTGGCTCTGAGTCTTTGGTCACCTCACTGCTCAGTAGCCCAGAGGAGCAAGGTGTGAGGCAGCATCGGAGCCCCAGCCCGTCAACCACGTGTGTGTCAGGAGTGTGTGCATGGCCCACCACCTGCAGGAGTCTACCGGTACAGCTCAAGCACATAAACCAGCAGTGCTGCACAGCCTCTGTGCTCTCGGTGTCCTACTTCCAATTGGCACAGCAGCCCTGAAGTGTTTAGTGATCTGCCTGTGGTACTTGGGGGACAGACAGGTGGCCTCAACCCTAAGATGGGGCTGTAGCCCCCAAGCCCCAGCTGCAGATCTTGTCTCAGGGTTCTTCCTCCACCACCACCCCAAAAAATCAACCTGTGAAGGTCTTGGCTGGCCTTTTGGGATAGGAGTCAGGGTCAGTGTGTGCTGAACAGAGTTGGACCCAAAGGGGCGAGAACTTGCTGAGCCGCTGAGCTAGGAAGAAAGAGCTCCTGCTCTACGCAGCAGCAACACTGTACCGTGGGCTTCTGCGCTACAGGGCAGTGACGCTGTGTACCATGGGCTTGCTCTACAGGGCCCCGACATTGTGTACCGTGGGCTTGCTCTACAGGGCCCCGACTCTGTGTTCCGTGGGCTTCTGCGCTACAGGGCAGTGACGCTGTGTACCGTGGGCTTGCTCTACAGGGCCCCGACACCGTGTACCGTGGGCTTCTGCGCTACAGGACAGTGACGCTGTGTACCGTGGGCTTGCTCTACAGGGCCCCGACTCTGTGTTCCGTGGGCTTCTGCGCTACAGGGCAGTGACGCTGTGTACCATGGGCTTACTCTACAGGGCCCCGACACTGTGTACCGTGGGCTT
>NW_004524731.1:3864770-3871692 GCF_000260255.1 Octodon degus
TACAGGGCCCCGACTCTGTGTTCCGTGGGCTTCTGTGCTACAGGACAGTGACGCTGTGTACCGTGGGCTTGCTCTACAGGGCCCCGACACTGTGTTCCGTGGGCTCCTGCTCCGTAGGGCGGCAATGCTGTGTACCGTGGGCTTGGGCTTCTGGGTGCTCCACAGAGTGACAGCACTCAAAGTACAATCGATCGCAGTCATGTTCTCTGGTAGGCGATGACCTAAAGCTTGCTGTAGACACAGACGCCAGGTGAAGCCCTTGTCTTCAGTCGACACAGGCCCGATGTCAGATCAGTCAGACCTGGCAGAGGGAAATTTAGGGAGGGCAAGACAGTCACAAATGGGACACGCACTGGCTGGTGGACATAATTTTGATTATTTACAAGTTATTCACTTGGTCTGAGAAAGGGCTCTGTATGAGAAACGGGCAGGCATTTTGTAGGCCCTTAGATATGAGCGCAAGCCTGCCAGGTAAGCCCACGAGGGACGGAGCCCTGACTCTTCTGGGAAAAGAAACCTCAGTGTTTCCTGAGAGAAAGGAGTAGGGCTTGAACATCGAGAGACAAGCACCCAGTGGCTTTGAAAATGTCTGCCTTATTCACGTCCAAGTTCCACCACAGGGCAGTCGATTCAGAGTCACTTAATACACGGCCACATTTGCAAGGGAGGGAAATCGAGCTGTCTAATGCAGTGTTAGCAGCCCTTGGGAAAAATAACCACAGAACATTATGAAATAAACATCCCAGAGTCTTCCCCCCGCCCCCGTCTACTCCAGCAGTGTCTTCCCCTTGCCCTTTGTTTCTGTGGGCAATCAATTCTTTTCTACATTGAAATAAATACCCGAAGCACAATAATGTTATTTCCAAGTTTCCATGTGGACAGCCCATTAACGTGGAGCCGTTCATCAAAGGCGTCCTCTGTAAGGGTGCTCCGCGGTTGCCTGCCTCGTGCTTCCCTCTGGCTTGGACATAAGGATGTGGAAGGGCACATTTTAAAATTTGTAGTTCTGTTTTTAAAGCCCTACTGCGAGGGTGAAGACTCAACTATTTTCTGCAGTTAAGGGTGAAAACACAGGCATAGAATGTGTGTGTTACCTTCACAGAATGGCAGGGTCTGGATAATCCGTTTTCTGAAATACCCCATTAGGAAGGATTTTTCTATCCACCCTGGGTCATGCTGTATTAATCCCTCTAAAACTGTAATTTTGTTTCCATAGTTTTAGTTTCTTCAGTTTAGAGTGATGAAAGAACACATAAAATATAGCAGAGGGTAATATTTTCTTATATTTAAATTGCAGTGTGCTAAAAGTAAATACTCTCACGGGGGCCCTGGGCTTAGCATCCCAGTCCCCAGCAATCAGGTTGAACCAGAGAGAGCCTGACTTCTGTCCAGTCTTCAGAATAAGGGCTTTGCCAAAGCTGGTGGGAGGAGAGAAGAGGCCATGAATTCCCATCAGTAGGGCTGCCTGGGACAAAGCCAGCTGGGCACCCTTAGAGAGCAGCCTTCACGTCGTCTTCTTCCAGGGCAACGGGCCTGCCACTCCAGACCCTCCCTGACCTGCCCCTTCTGGTGGCTTCTGGCTCAGCAGGGCTGACCAGGGGTTCTCCTAGGCACATCCTGCACTCTCCTGTGCCAGAGGAAGGCCACCGCACCCCACTGTGGGATACAGGCCAGAGTGCAGCCGCTACCGCAGGCCTCCGGACATTCGCCCCATGATAGCCACTTCCCCCCCAGCCCCATCACCATGCTCCTTCCCTGGGTTATTCTGGCAGACTCCTCCTGGCCCTGCTCAGTCCACTCAGACTCCCCACCCTGCAGCCAGCAGGATTTAGAGCCACACCAACCCTCGGGTGCAGGCTCTCCCAGCCGCCCCAGCAGAGACAGGCGCTCCTAACTCCCCCACACCTACCAGGCCTCCTGGCCACCTCTCCTCTCTTCTTGCACTGCTCCCAGGCATGGGTTGCTCCCCAGGATACAGGCCCCCTTTGTTCTTCTCTCTCCTCGGTCTGCATGGGCTCCTGAGGGGGCTCAGTCCCTCTCTTCCTTTGGGCCACTTCTCACTGTGTCCCCCATCCAAGGCCTGTTCCTGGGGGCCCTGAACCCCACCTTCCTGAGTGTCCACAGCTTCCATCTGCTCCAGCTGCCCACCCTATTTTGTCCTAACAAATACATGTTTGTGCATATTGTATGGATGAACACACTGTACTCATTGCTTGGGGGCTGCCCCACCAGGGCCTGACCTCCCTGAGCACCTTCTATGTGTCTCCACTTGGTTCCGGGCTCTTCTGCGAGGCAAAAGTGGCCACATGTCCCTGGGAATTGAGCATGGGGCACGGGGCTGGGCTGGAGCAGAGCGTCCAGGAGACTTCAGCTTTCTGCCTGAGATCTTTGGCTTCTGTTTTCCTCCCTGCAGCAGCCTTACGCCTCCAGGGCACCCAGGTGCAGTGGCCCAAAGCCATCTCCTCCCCAGGGAAGGACTGTCTTCCATCACTGTTCCACAGCCCCAGGAGATAAGCAGCAACATTTATTGAAGGCTTATTAAAAAGATAACTGCATGCTGTCCACATTATACATAGAATAATAGGTAAAACGCAGGAAGTCACAGAGGCAGACCACAAAAGGCGACCTTAAGGAGGTGGCCTGCCGGTCAAGTGGCCCAGCCCACGCCCTCTCGCAGCTCCTCGAGGCTGATCTTCTGAATGTTGATTCTACACACACTTGCTAGGTAGCAGCTTCCTGTGATGAGGAGCGAAGTAGCCCTGGTCCGGCTATCGTGCACAAACCTTGACAGACACACAGCTACGAACAGGCCACCGGCCACCGAGGATGACACAAAGCGGCTGTCCTGGACCACTGCAGTCTCGCAAGGAAGGAAGCCTCAGGGCCAGGAGGAGCGGCTGCTTCCTTTCTGCACCTGTCAGGGGTGCCACAACCCTTGCCAGTCCTGACTCTGGGCCCTCGTGGTGGTCGGGAAACACTCTGTGAACACAGCCGAGTCCCCTGGCACCGCCAAGGGGGCCCATTGTCACTAAACTGTGACAGCAGAGTGCTTGGTTTAGGAAGGTCACTTGGGGAGTTCCAGGGCTGCAGGAAGGCTTCCCAGGTGCCCGGCTGGACTAGGAGTCAGATGTGAAGGAGGCCTAAGGAGGTGGAGCAAGGTCACACTGAGTCTGGCGAGTAATGCCACAGAGCTAGCGACCGAGGGCCATGCAGAGGACGGAAGTCACATCCTTCATGGGACCAGCTCGAGGACACGGAGGCACCGTCTAAGTGCTGAGCTGCAGGTCCACCTTCAGCCCTCATCTCCAGCAGAAGATCTCATTGGGCTGCTGTTTCCCTGGCAACCTGATATGTTGCTGTTAGTCCTCACGTGAACGATTTTCAATAACTAGTATGATTTGCGCTCTCCATCTATAAAAATCACATGTTGTTTCCTAATGCTATTATCAAAGGTCTGGCCCTTGTCACTAGACAGTTGGGAATGTCTCTCATCCTCAGGGCAAGTTCTGAGGGGACGCTATTTCTGTTTTAGTTGCCCGCGGTATAACTGAATAGTGGTAGACGAGTGTGTTTTGTCCTCTGGCTTTAGAGAAACGTGAGGCTAGAGTCACAGGTTGCAGATTCCTCGCCACAGAGCTTCAGATCCATTTCGATGACACTCCACCTGGGAAAGCAGCCCCCTCCACCTTTGACAGTTGGATAAAGGTTTAATCACACAAGAGTCATGATGACCCCAACCTATCCTACTCCATAAGCCATGGTGGCAGGGAGCGCTGTGCTTGTCAGAAGCCTTGGTCTCTTCCCAGAAGCTGTCCTGTAGTGCAGGGTGTGCAAGGTGTGCACAGCGCTGCTCGAGGGCAGTTGGTGAGTTCTGCAGTCTCCACACAGCCTGTGGCACAAAAGCCTCTGGAACGCACAGTGGCCTTGCTGGGAAAAGGGCACTCACTAGGGACTCGCAGGGAGGAGGAGCCCGGCCAGGTGCCAGGTGTGGGGCAGGGTGGGCCCTGGCTTGCTGATAAGTCACCCCACACGCAGTCTCCCCCGACCCCTGACCCCCCACCCCTGACCCCCGACTCCTGACCCCATGGGCTGTTGAAGGCACAAAGCCAGACAGAGCCTGAGTGGATGACAGAGCGTGGAGCTGAATCCCAAGCCACCCGAAAGAGACGCGCTTCTTCCATCGCAGTATGCAGTCAGAGAGCAGAAGTGAGTAATTAAGGGAGCAACTCACTTTGCAAAATAGCTGGAGACTGTTCTCGTGCCCAAAGAACAAATGTGGAAAACCTAGAGATTTCCCAGACCTGAGAGAAGAGTGTACAGCGTCCAGGCTCCAGGGCTTTTCTTTCAGAAGCTTCAAGATATCATGCAGGGTGGTCGGGGAGATGGCTCAATAGAATAAGCGCTTCCCTGGCAAGCCTAAAGGTCTGAGTTCAATCCTCGGTTCCGCAAAAAAAAAAAAAGAAAAAAAAAAAAAAAAAAGATATCATGTAGGCTTTGCTCACATTATACAAAATAGCATGACTGGCTCTTCCTGTGTAATTGAACAAGAAAAGTTCTTAAGCCACGGAGGACATAGGACATGGGATTACTGGCCCTCATGCCAATGCGGTGGAAATATCTACAGCGGTTCCGCAGAGGCCCCGCTTCAGGCGGCAGCTGATCCCCTGCACAGCCAAACCCGGGCTAGCGACCCCAGTGAGACACTCTTAGGACTAGACTAATTAATCCCTGTAGCTTCTTTATCAACCAAATTAGATCTTTCCACTTTATATACGAGGAAACCAAGTCGGCAAGATAAATTAGTAAGTCTGGGTGTCAAGGCGGAGGAGGCTGGCTTCACACAGAAGACGCCCTCGCTGAGCAGGGAAACGGAGACAAGCAGGCAAATCCCAGAAGCCGCGCTGCTGTGCTCACAACACATTTTAAAGGTGAAAATATGCTAATATGAGTTGCTTTTATTGGGCCACACGCAGAGCTGCAGAATCATAGCAGTGAAACCTACATTTCGCCAGGGAGGAATATGTCTATCCTGACTTGGTCGCCATGCTTTTTTTTTTTTTTTTTTTTAATGTATTTAGGACAGGATCTACAGGGTCTCACTACGTAGACCGGGATTTGCAGCGATCTTCCTTTCTTCAGCCTCGTAAGCGCTGGATTATAGGCGCGCACGCCCTACCACACCCAATCGCAGTCAAGCTCTGGCTGCTGCGCTCTGTCTAAGCAGGTGCTTTAACCCACCGAGCTGTCCGGCCAACCACCTTGCATGTTTTATGAGAAGCCTTGAGGGAACCAGCTCCCGCTGACCCGGTGGTGGCTATGCCTCCTACCTGCAGGAGCTTTTAAGGGAGCAACGGCGTGTCCTGTGGCATGGGAACAGCAGTGCAGATGCTGCGTGGTGGCTTACTTGGCCCTCGTGGGCTGGGGTAACTCGCGGAAGGAATGTGCGCGTGCGTGGGCCAGGGAGAGCTCAGGTGAGGCTGGGAAGGCTGGAAGCCCCCTGCCGCCTGTAACCGGCTCTCTAGTTGTCACCTGTTATGAGCTGCAAACATGAGGACATCATGCAAATCAAAACATGCTAAATTATTACCCAAATCTAGCACAAAGAAACATCATGAGGAATTCTTGTGACTTTTACCCAGTTTTCTTGAATGGTGGCATCTTACATAAGGATAAATTAGCATCAAAAATTAGAAGGCCTGCAGTGCTGGACCTGCCCCAGGGGCGCCCTGAGTAGCCACACACCTGTAATCCCAGCACTTGGGAGGCTGAAAACAGGAGAATCGCTATGAGTCCAATCTGTGCAGTGAGACCCTGTAGACCCTCTAGTAGGTTAAAAAGAAAACCATTGGAAAACGGATGTGGGAACATTCCCTGGGCTGACGCAGGTTCTGCTACATATACACGCATTTCTGTCTGCCTAGGCCTTTGGCACAGCGGCCTCTCGGATGCCCAGTGGGCTTTCTGTGTGTGCCTCAGGGTTTGGTTCTGTGCACTCGCACCGATATGAGGTGGGATTGAAAACTGAGATGAAAATTTTAAAAAAGATTTTTTTTTGATGGAACCAGGGATTGAACTCAGACCCTTGAGCTTGCCAGGGAAGCACTTATTCTACTGAGCCATCTCCCCAGTGCCCCCCAAAAGCTTTTACAATAAATTGGTAATGACACATTTCCATGAATTCTCCTCGAAATGCTCCCCTTGCTTTGAACACGCTTTGCCTGCCTTTCCTGCCGCTTTCCTACTGTCCTGGCTGCCTCCACATCCTGAACATTCCCCCACGATGAAACATTCATCAGAAACATTCCCCCACGATGGGTCACGTCCACCCTGACGTGGGGCAGTCGCCGGAAGTCGCAGGCGCCAGCTCCTGTGCACGCCGCGGAGGCACAAGCAGCGTTCCTCGTGCTTTTTGTGACACCTTGTATGAGAGACATTAGTGGCAATGCATGTGTCTTTGATTTTAAAAGCTTTAACTTAAACTCTAACCCTATATCTTGACAATCCCCTGGAGATACAGATGGCCTGTCCCTGCAGGTTTGTGTGGGCCTCTTTGTAGCCGTACTTCTCTGCTGGACTACCCCCAATCCCTTCTCCATCCCTATATTCTTTATTGTGTGTGGGGGTGTCTAGGATAGGGCCTACAGAGCCTAGGGGGCCTACGGGGTCTACAGGGCCTACAGGGCCTACGGGGCCTACAGGGCCTATGGGGTCTACAGGGTCTACAGGGCCTACAGGGTCTACAGGGCCTATGGGACCTACAGGGTCTACGGGGTCTACAGGGCCTATGGGGTCTACAGGGCCTACAGGGTCTACAGGGTCTACAGGGCCTACAGGGCCTACAGGGCCTACAGGGCATACAGGGTCTACAGGGTCTACAGGGTCTACAGGGCCTACAGGGCCTACAGGGCATACAGGGTCTACA
>NW_004524731.1:3871807-3885365 GCF_000260255.1 Octodon degus
CAGGGCCTACAGGGTCTACAGGGTCTACAGGGTCTATAGGGTCTACAGGGCTTACAGGGCCTACAGAGCCTACAGGGTCTACAGGGTCTACAGGGCCTACAGGGTCTACAGGGTCTACAGGGCCTACAGGGCCTACAGGGTCTACAGGGTCTACAGGGCCTACAGGGCCTACAGGGTCTCACTACATATATTGGACTCACAGTGACTCTCCTGTTTTCAGGTTCCCAAGCACTGGGATTACAGGCGTGCGCCACCACGCCCAGTCTCAATCATCATCTCAGTGGTCCCTGGGGGTGAGTCATGCCTGGGATTGAACCCTGGCTGCTGCGCTCTGCCTAACCAGGCACTTCAGTCTGCTGAGCTATCAGGCTGGCCCCATCCCTGTATTCTTATTATTTCAGTGGGTTACAATTACACAGGCTACAAGAGTTTGTGCTTGGTGCTGCTGTCCCCAGTGCAATTCCTTGAGGCCATAAAAATCCCCTTACAAACTAAAGCTCCATTTTGTAATGGACCAGCCCCAGGATGTGGGTCTGCGGTGGTCTTCCTAAGTACTCACCTTTGAAGCTGCTGGGTTAGATCGTTGGGCAAAATCATTAGTGTACAGGGCGCTGCATCCACACATGTTCTCATGTTTTGATATACCCCAGCAATGTCATTTCCAGGTCATATGATTATTGCAGTATTTTTTTTAATTGTTTATTTTTTACCAGACCCAGGGATTGAACTCAGGCCCTTGCCCTTGCAAGGCAAGCACTTATTCTACTGAGCCATCTCCCCGGCCCCATGCAGTTTATTTTTTAAGAGAAATTACCAAATTGACTTTCGTAGAGGATACAGCATTTTATAGTGCCATCAAGAAAGTATGTGTAATACAGTCTGTCAATAAACTACCAGCATCTAGGGTGATCTTTTTTTTTTGTGGAACCAGGGATTGAACTCAGGCCCGTGAGCTTGCCAGGGAAGCGCTTATTCCACTGAGCCATCTCCCCGGCCCCTGATCATTTGTTTTTAATTTAGTCATCTTGATGCAAAAGTACTGATGTTTTCTCATGGTGATGATCTTAATTTACATTTCCTTAATGACTAATATTAAAGTTAGTAATATGTTTATGGGATATATATATCTCCATATCCCAGTGAAATGGTAATCCGTACATTGGTCCACCCGCTGCTTGAATTACTTCTTGTTCATCTTTGAGCGAGCTTTCTGGATTGTCAGTGCCAGCTAGCACCAGGAATGTGGTGTATAATTATTTCTCCCAGTATTCTAAGTGTCTCGGGAAGAACCCAATTAAACTCACATCTAGCAGAGAGATTTTAATCTACAATAAATTAAAATCAATAAAAACATGGATCTGGATTTTTCTGGAAATCAAGAGAAGGTAGGAATGCGGGGCCTACAAGGTCAAGCACGGCATCAACACAGCCAGATAGCCACAGGACGGGGGGTGGCCGCAGCGTGCCCAGCGGGCAGGACACTTAGGCCTGGCACAGCTTCTGAGCAAATGCGCTCAGCCTGGCCTGCAGCTGGCGGTGCTCCAGGCGCCCGCAGGGAAGCTGCGTCCAGGAGCACCTTCACCCAGACGTAGGGCAGCTTTAGCCTCGGCGATGGGGTTGCGTCCCAAGCGATAAAGAGCGAAAGACATGTATTCGCACAGTTCCTGTAGTGGTTTTAATGACTTCAATCTTTAAATTCTAGTTGGTCCCCAAAACTTGGGACTGAAGTGGACAGTTCTTTTTCTCTTCTTGACTTTGTGCTTTACCTGCAAATGAATGAGACTTAAGATATATCATCAGGGATATACAGGAATAACTTTAACTTTGAAAAATGCTCACAAGTTTTTACTGAGCGTGCTAATTAGATTGAATCTGGCAATTCAACTGCAGAGCGTGAGTGCTCAGTACGGGTGTGTCTGGTCATAACCCTGGAGCTCCTGCTGTTCGTTTTCTTTTTTCTTTTTCTTTTTTTCTGGAACCGGGGATTGAACTCAGGCCCTTGCACTTGCCAGGAAAGTGCTTATTCTACTGAGCCATTTCCCAGCCCCATGGTGTCATTTTCAAGAAGAGCAGCAGATGGGAGAAGCTGCTTGGTAGATGGAGCAGAGCAGCGCCACCTCAAGGTTTATGGACCTCCTGGCAGCGTACACGCTCAGCCGAGCTAGCAAACTGGACACTTGGTAGGGTGCTCAGTGGGCCGGGGAGATGCTCAGTGGAATAAGCACTTCCCTGGTAGGGTGCTCAGAGGGGGAAGATACCTTGTTTTGTGAGGACTGCAGGTGGCCCTGATCATTAGAGTTCTTCCACGGGGTTCAACTTGCTTATTTAAATTATCTTTTCCCAGCTTGAGCTGTCAGCTTGGAAAGCACATAAAATAGCAGAAACCATGCAACATCCAAACAAGATGTTCATCAGGGAAAATCACAACTTCAAGTAAAAAATCCAAGTTCAGTGACATGTGCAGACCGTTCTGCGCACGCACCCAGCTCTCACTTCCGTGCAGGGGCACACGGGCGGGCCTTCCACAAGTCCCATGCGCCTCTCACGCGGAAAGGTGCTCGTGTGGTGGAGAAGGATGTTTTGTGTGTAATGCAGAAGTGACTGCAGTGAGGAGAAGAGTGTCGTGGGCGTCCTGCGCCAGAGGGAATTTTTGTGGCGTAGAAAAGCACTACCATATATTGACAACGCTTTTGCTCCTGAATCTGTCACTGAAATCCAGATTGCCAAATCTGCCTGTGCTCGGAGTAAGTTTTAGCTGTTTTTATTCCTTTGGATCAAACTCCCATATCAATGACCTGCAGGCCGATTTGTTGTTTTAGTTTAGGGTTTTTTTTTTTTGTTGTTGTTTGTTTGTTTGAGGAAGAGTCTTGCTCAGGCTGGCCCTGGCCTCACTAGGAAGTCCAGGCTGGCCTTGGACTGGCCTTTGAGACGCCACTGCCTTAGCCTCTTAAGTTCTGGGAATTTCAAAAAGTGCTCGACCACACCTACCTTTCACACACCATTTTCTAGCATTCATTTAAAATCATCTATAACATTTTAAAAATGTATTTAGTCCAAGGTCTCACTTCACAGCTCCGACTCAGTGACCCTCCTGGTTTCAACATCCCCAACATCCCCAGGGCTGGGATTACAGCTGGCATGGTATGTGCTTGCCTAAGCAAGCCCTTAGTCCACTGAGCTTTCTCGCTGGCACTATTTTAAACCTAATTTCAATTTTGCATTACCGTACTATTCACTTGAATAATGTATCTCAACTTAGTATTTGTTTGTTTGCTTGTTGTCTGCGCCCACGTGGGAACCCAGGGCTTCCAGCTTTCTAGGCAAGCGTTCTGCTGAGCCAAATCCCGGTCCCATCAACTTTGTATTTTTGAAAGAATAGCTCCCGGCTCTGTTTTCCCTCCTTTTCTTAGTGCAAATGATGGACTAAAATATATGACTTGTTCTCTACTATTATTAAATTTCAAAATAATAATTTTCTTTTCTCTGCTTGAGAGCAGATAAGCAAATATTCCTCTATTCTCTTCTGCATGTAGGGTAAATTCTAATTATGGCAAAATAAGACTGAACTCTTACTTCTCATGATTCTCATGTTAAGGATCAACGAACATGCCGCAGGCAGCTCAGCTAGATAGAAATACTAGAGGCATCAGAGGGGGCCAGGCCCTCAGGGAGGCAGTTCGGAAGGCCAGAGAGCTTTGCAACTTCAGGAGAGACCCCTGCTGTGGGCCAACCTCCAAACAAAAGGGTAAACAACTGCAGCCACCCCCTCCCAACAGCTAGGCATCTGGGATTGATATTCTAATCGCGTCTCTCACCTTAAGGGGGCTGGAAGTCACTAGCCCAGCTCCCTATGGGGAGACCCTGCTCTGTATTCAACCCCACTTGCACGCCCCCCTTGCTGTGTGACTCGCTTCCCCATTCTCTCCTGGATTTAATCAATTTTACCAGAGCAGTGGTGCTTGTAATCTCATCGGTTGGCCATAGCTTTGTCCCACCTCATGCGCACCTGGCGAGCTCCCATGTTCTCCACCTTAGGCCGGCATCTCCTCATGGGTTTACTCTATAAAGATCCCCGGGAGAGACAGCTTCCCGGGCAACCCACTGGGGCCCCCTCCTGTCCCTCTCTCAGACAAAAGCTTTCTTTCCCCCAGTAAATGTGTTCTGCTCTTGACCTCCATTTGTTCCTAAAATTCATCTTCAGTTCTAGAGACCCACGAACTCTGTCCAGGTAGCTTCAGGCTGGGAGGGTCGTTCCCTGTTTGTGCCACGCAGATGAGCCAGTTTGCTCCATGACCCGCATCCGAACCAGGGGGGCTTCAGCAACTCCTTTTTCTTTTCTGTCCCTCAACATTTCTTATGGAAAGTGAGGCATCTGGGGGCAAGGATACCAATTTGCAAATTCTGCATGAGAACACCACAGTTTTAATTTCGTTAACATTCTTGTTCCTGCTTCAGTCTTCACGTTTCTTGTACCTAAAGGGTAAACCAATTAGCCATCCATTCATCTCCTTTGTTTTTCATTTTGTTTCTCTTGGTCTTAGCTTTTCATTCTCATTTTAACTAACTTAATGTTCTGGGGTCGCTCTAGGCCCTGACCCTGCAGTTGCTCGTCTTTCCTGTGAGCCCAGAGCTGCGCCCTTTCTCGGATGCCCTGTAGCTGCTCTTGTGGCCTTTGCACTGTGCCTTCTTTTACCTGGAAAGGGCACTCAGTTCCTGTGATTCTGTCGCCCTCGCTCTTCGGCTGCTGGTGGCACGTGGCCTGCTGTTTTCCACCTGTGATGGTGCCTGTGTCTGCCCATGAGAGGCGTCTCCACTGCTTCCTAGTGACAGCCTTTTCCACGCACAGGTTTTGTGCAGACATTAATCTTCCGTGCCTAGCAAATACCAAGCGCACATGGTGAAGGTAGGTGCAGCGTTTGAGGGAGCCACCGGCTTCTTTCTCGGTGGCTGAACGTTCCACCTTCGAGCACCCAGGCATCCCCTGCCAGAGCTCCACCTGCTCCCCAGCAGCCTGAGCAGCCACTCCTCTGGGTCCAGGCGGTCCCTGAGGCCCGTGGGAGCAGCCAGTGAGTCTTGGCCCACATCGCTCTGTTTCTGAACCATCTCTGGTTCCTCCTCACGGAAATGTCTGTCCAGTCTTTTGCCCATTTCTAATTGGGTTTTATGACATTTTTTTTTTTTATATTGTAAGAGTTCTTTCTGTATTTGAGTGACTGGTACGGGTTGGACAAGTGTTTTCCTGGCCTGGGCCAGTGTCTCCTTCTTGGGAGTGTCTTTTGCAGAACTTGTTTTATTTTAACTTAGTCCAGCCGCCCACGCTTTGTATCTATTATTACACCTTTGTTTTGCCTATATCGTCACCAACTGAGATCATCTAATTTTTCTGGGTTTCTTTCACTGGAAACTTTATAGCTTGCATTTTGATCTAGACCTGTGATCTATTCTGGGTTAAATTTCCTGAAGAGTTTAAGCTCTGTGCCTGGACGCCGCCGTTCTTTGGTTCCATCTGTCCACTTCCCCTTTGCTGTGCCTGTGCTGCTCTTGTGGCCCCGGTGGCCTGAGGAGGTATGGGAGACATGTGGTGTGGGAGACGGCTTTGCTCTGCAGCCGCCTTCCTCCCTGCCGGAGAATGGCGGGCTCTACTTCTTCTGTCTCTACTCAAGCGCCGTGAATCCTTACCTCCTCTAGGTCTCTGTGCTTTCCGGTCACCCGATATTTTGTGGCCTGTCAGGGTCTGTGTCGTGCCACAGTTGCACTGAGGTTTTTTCAGTGTGAATGTTTCTTAAGTTAAAGATGAAAAGTGAATTCAGAGAGATGGCCTGGGGATAGCTTGCTGACACCATTAATTTCATGTCCCTGGGAAACGTAGAGTTTGTTTTCCCACAGGCTTTAAAAAAATATTTCATGGGGAAAATTATAATTATACATAGTTATAAATTTTAGTAAGCAAATAAATTGTAGGAAGGTTTTACATCTATATGAAAAACTTAATTTAATGGTCCCTCTGAATGAAAATTCCTATCCCCATTTTACATTAGGAAAGAGATGTAGGAGAAGTAGTTCACCTATGTTCCCATGACAGATCTAGCATCAAAAATGTGAATGCTGGACTCCTGAGTACAGCTCCGTGGAGACAGGGTAGCGCATGTGAAGACCTGGCCCAGTGCAGAGCATCAAATAAACAGATGGTATTTATTTATTTGAGAGAGAGAGAGAGAGAGAGAGAGAGAGAGAGAGAGAGAGAGAGAGAGAGAGAGAAGGGGGGGCAGGCAGGCAGACAGACAGACGGAGATGGGCAGACAACTAAATGACAAGTACTAGATGCAAAACGCCTCTGAAGATACGTTTTTCCTTCTTTGTAAAAGTGAGTGGATGACTGAAGACCTCTGGATATTTTTAGGAATGGATACATTTATAGTTGGTGTCTCTGTTAAATTCCATTGTAAACCAGAAGAGACAGAATTCACGCCTCTGGATAAAAGAGTACTATGGTGTCATTCACTAACTCAGGCAGCAGATGGGCATTGTGTCCAAGCTAAACCGGGTGCTGATGGGTGTTTTGATTTGGCCTCAGCATGAGTTACTGCAAAGCCAGTGAGTGGAGCACACAGTGTCTCGCGGTTCCTGAGCCCTGAGCTACTTGTAGTCAAATGAAAAGGAAATGAGCAAAGAAATGCAATGGATCTTGCTCAGAAATGCAGTTTGAAAAGGGAGAAGCTTTGAAATCCAGCTACACAAAGAGCACGGGCAGACGCAGAAGGAGAGGACCGCAGCCATGGCGGTGCGGACCCCAGCCCCAGCTGGTGCCAGGCCCCCGGCAGGAGCTGCCTCCCAACCCATGGGTGGGATGGGCCAGCACAGCGGCGGGCCACCTGTTCTCCATGGAGAGGTCAGGGCAGACACCAAGGGTCTCACCGGCTGTCCTCTGCCATGACTCCAAGTCTGTTCCTCAAGAGAGCAGCTTAGGGTGCCCTGGCCCACTGAGCCCTGGGATCAAGGGCAAGAGGAGAGCACACCAGGGGCTGAAGCCTTCAGAGGGACCGCAAAGGAGCAGCTGTGCGACCCACCTGTGCTGGGGTGCGTGAGATGAGCAGGGAGCGAAGGCAAACCACCTGCTACAATAGACAGGCTCAGGCCCAGGAGTGACTTGCCTTCACAGTAGGGGTCCAGCCTGCACCTAGAAATGGAGGTGGACGTCCTTTCAGCCCTGGTATTCTAGCTCACCAGGGTCTGTGGCAGAGAGGAGGGAGAGCCCCCCCCCCCACCAGCAGGTGCTTTCTGCATCCCAGCTAAACGAGAGTGGCACACGCCAGGATCCCAGGCGCAGCTGCTTTTGATGTGACACCAAACAGAAAGCTGAGCTGCCCGTCACGCCTAAACAGACCGGGCTGGAGCACTGCCTTCCTGCATGGGTGCCGCCCCCGGAGTGCAGCCGACCTGAGCCACGTGGGGCACACGGCGTGCCTGTGCACCCTGCTTCCGGCCCTGGACAGACCCAGATGCCCTGCTACTGCCCTACTCTATCGCTCGCCTTTCGGTTGTGCTCTAAGTTGTGCATTTATTCTATATGGTGTTATTTGTTAAACTTTCCCTAGCTTTGCTGCTTTATTAAGACCTAATTCATGCGCCGGGTAAAAGCTTGCAATCCAAGGGCTCTCGGTCGCTCAGGGCCAAGGGCAGCCTTCGACACTGTGTTTCTTTTTTTCTTTTTTTAAGTTAATTTATTTATTTTTCTCATTTTAATGAGAAAAAAAGATAAAATAGCGATGAAACAGTTTCAAAATAGGTAAGTAGGACAGTTGCAGTAATTAACTCATTGTGCCGCTGTGCTTCCAGCCTGCTTCCCGCCCAGGAGGAAGCCATGCAGCGGCAGCCCTCGTCTCTCTCCCCACCCTCGAATGCCTGGAGTACATCCCCTGCCCTTACAGGTGCCCTGCCGTGGACATGGCACACAACCACAGGGGGCCTTTGGGGCTGTGCTTTTCCCCTCAGCATCATTTATAGAATTGATTTCTAATTAACATGCACAGGCTGGTCCAAAAAGACCGCGTGTTCTTCCATTTAAGAAGTCACTGTAATGAGAGGCACAGTGCCACTGATCTCCCCCAATACTCCTCCCTGCTCCAGGACACTTAGCCCGTGATGTCTGCCGCTTTCTGGAGCAGTCCTGGAGAGCCCCCTCCCTGCTATCTTTATGAAGTGTGATTAAGGCAAGAGCGGCCGCTGCTGTTTTTACTCTAACATTTCTTAAACGTCCACTGCATTTCATGGTCACACCTCCTGTAACGTTTGTTATGTGGCCACTTTCACTTTCCTCTTGAACAGTCCTGTCCTTTCTTGCGGCCTGGGCATGGCTGAGTGGATGTGTTCCACGAGGGCACAGGACAGACGGTCTCTGGAAGCCTTGGGCTTCCCCAGTGGCGGCGAGAGAGGCCCCCAGCTGGGCCTGACACAGGTGGGCAGAGGCAGGTGGACGCACAGAGCAGCCACACTGCCCAGCATGGCCACAGCGCAAGCTCCATGTGGCAGGGCCCTGGGGATGGGTGCCAGGGAAGGCATGGCCTCCTTCACCTCCCAAAACTGGGTGAAGAGTCATCACTTGTGAGGCTGGACAGCACAGGTGTCGTCTGACTGCACAGTGTCCAGAGGGTTCAAGCTCTTTTGCTCTCATCCAAAGAACACTGAGGGACAACCCGTGGACCACGGGACACGACTTCTACTCAAGGTAAAGGAAGGTTCAGTGTGGAAAAGATGAAGAAAAGTGAAGTGAAGGCAGGAAAAGCAGAGTGAGGGAAAGAGAAGACGGGAAGAGATGGGTCTGGAGAGCAGGGCCGAGCGTGGCAGACGCAGGAGGACAGCAGGAAGGAGCCCACCGTGGACAGGAAGTCTGCGCTCTCGGCCTTTGCTGTCTGCCCATGCATGCTGGCTGTAACTGGCAGGTCGCACCCGCCTCTCAGCCTGGCCAGCCTTTCCCTAAGCTCCAGCATTGCGGGGGCCAGAACAGAGGTAGCTGGGTAGAAAAGAAGACGCAGAATCTCTTAAAGAGGCGAGCTGTGTGGATTTCCTTCCACTTGCTGTCCAGTCCCGAGGAGTGTGCGTCGCTTTACTCTTTGTGCAGGAGGAGAAGGCCTTGCACACGGGGAGTGCCGCGTCTGCTTCTCAGAAGGAATAAAATTCAGAGTGCTCTTGCCACTGCTATTTGTAAAGGGTCTTTAATTCAAGTAGTAGCACATTTGTGTGATGAAGGATCTTAACTCCTAAGCCAGCAAATGGAAGAATCAGCCCGCAACGGGTCTTGCTTGCATAGATGACCCTGACGATTTACAAAAGCCAGCCAGCTTGGGGTTCCGGGTCCTTCCCCGAGCCCTTGACACAGCTGGGGGAGGACAGGGACTTGGCGCTGCCTTCCTGGCTGGGATGCCAAGGGGCCGCGTTGTCCAGCCTCTCGTTTCCTGGGGGAGCTGTGCTCTGGCTCAGGAAGGAGCTCACGCTTGACTTCAGCTGGGAATGGAGGATGCGCAGTAAAGGTTCAAAACACTTCTACAGCAGTAGACAGTTGAAGTGCTGAGTCATTAGGTTCAACACGCTGCCAACAATTAGCCTGGAGGCAGCTTATTTTGTTGTCACTAATCTTGGTGTGAGACAAGAACAGTGGCTTCATTGCTGCTCATCAGACTCAGATTTGATCGATCAGTTTAAATGTTGCTGACACAAAGACATCAAAATAATCGCTCCCCGAGTCCGCGCCCACATTTTCCATAATGAGTCCATCAAGCTGACTCGCAGCGGATACAGCGCTCACCCTCACTTCCAAGACCAAGTGTGAAGAGGGTGGCCCTGCGGTGCAGCTTTCCTTATGCCAGAGCTCTGGCCACTGGGAGTCTGCCCGGTGCATGCTACCCAGCGTCTGTGGGCGATTCTGCCACAAGCAGCCCTTCAAGAACTTGAGCTTGGCGTGAGATGCGCTCACAGACATGTGATGCACAGGGTGGAAATGCCACGTTCCAGGTCTGGAACCAGAGCCCCCAAGGCTGCGGGCAGAGGACGCCCTCAGGGCCACGTGTCACACAGAGGAGAGAATACATGAGCATCATTTGGCCAGCCAGGAGGAGCCACCCCCGAGCCTATGTCCACGGGCGGACCCTGAGCGCTGCTGCGCACTCACGTGAGAACGAGGTGGTTCTGACTTCCTTCCATATTTGGAATAAACCAGCCCTGCACGAAGCAGGAAGGACTTTGTTGGTTGGTTTTCCCTGTTATGAATGGGAATGCTTTCACCTGAGTTTCAGCCTTGTTTGCTCACGTGAAAAATAACTTTACATGTGGGTAGGTTTGCTAAAATTTGGTCTTCCAAAAGCTATTGCCTAAAGCAGGGCATTTCAGTGCTATAGGAAGGCAATAACTCAAGGAAAAATAAATTAAAAAAAAAATATATATATATATATATATATATTTTAAATTTGGGCAGTCTTGCCTTAAAACACTTGCAGGCTCCCAACACGCTCTGTGTACTGCTAGTGCTTGCACCCCTTTGCCACAAGAGACCCCAAGGTCCCATTATGCCCACGTGATTTACAATGATTCCCGTGTTCGTGGGAAAGGGCCAATCCCAGGCCTTGACTTTGACTTTCCTGTTCTTCTACTTAGGCACCTTGTACTTGGTATCAGTATGCTTTGCCAATGATTTTAAAGTGCAAACGGTATTTATGAATTTTAAATTAGTATTTTTTCTCCTCTTCACTTTATGGCTTTATTTATTTATTTATTTATTTATTTATTTATTTATTTTGGTGGAACTGGGGATGGAACTCAAACCCTTGCGCTTGCCAGGGGAGCACTTATTCAACTGAGCCATCTCCCTGGCGTCCTTTATGGTGTTTATTGATTTAGAAACCTCCCAAAATGGAGTGCTCCTTCTGAAGGGACAGCTTCCTCAGAGGAGAAGCAGCACGCCCGTGGTGCTCTGCCCGGGATGGAGGCCCTGGGAAAGGAGGAGATGAGAGCAGCTCTGAGGCTCTTCTGAACCCTGGAGCTACCCCAGGGATGTCACCGTCATCACTGCAACCACTGGCACTCTGCAGATGGGCGGCACGGTGGAGGTGGCACGGTGCCCAGTGCAGGCTCGGGAGCCCCACCCCGCGCCCGCCTCCCTGCTGCTTGGGTAAAGATGCTGAAGGGTAGACGGGAAACATGCACAGGGCAGGGGCTCCTGCAGTCCTGCATAGAGAGTGGCACCCAGCACAGAGGTTTTATGTCGTTTGCTAGGTTTTAAAAAATGCACATATATTTTAGGTAGAAGTTTGTGTTTCAGTTTTGCAAAGTCCAGTGTTCTGTTCAGATTTTGTTCGGAGACAGGCCCAGGGTGGGACAGCTGAGGTTTCCCAATCCTGGCCCCGAGAGCCCAAGCGCTGGCATTGCCTGCGCACGAGCAGTTGCAGGATCCACGCAGCCACACGCTGTGAGCAAGGTGGGCACGGAGCCCTGCATGCCCTCCAGCCAGCCGCATCTCCCAGCAGCCCCAGTTGCTCATGGAGCCCATCACCGCAGGCCTCCTTGGGTCACCCTTCCACTTCGCCTTGGGATTGAAGTGCCTGCTTACCTGCTTACAGGACACACTCCCACCCTGCCGCCTGGTGGGCGTGCTTCTCTCCAGGTTGCATGTGGTCACATCATAGAGAACTTCCAGCAGCGCTGGAGGGTAGTGAGTGTCTTAGTCACGCTCTCCCTGCTGGACACAATCCCCGCAATGACCTCTCCAATAAGGAGAGGATTTCAGTCCGCACCGGCAGGCTCCACGCCAGGGCAGCATGGCAGAAGGCCTTGCAGAGGGAGCTGCTCAAGTCCTGCTGGCCAGGTCTCGGAGGAGCGCGGCCCTGGGGAGAGGCGCGCCCTTCCTGCCTGCGCTCCCCCACCCACCTGCGACCAGCCGGTCAGCTGTACTCCCCGGGGCCAGCCTCCTTCCTGAGGCCTCGGGAGATCTTCCTGTTGCACAGGAAGCTACTCTGAGCCATAACTTTGCCAGGGCAGGAAGCCCGATGCGCACATTGTTCTTACCCTTTTCAGCATAATCGTATGGAGCTCCTGTGCCTGCTGCCCGGTGGTGGGTGGGAATGTACGGAGGTAACTTATTTAATGACCAAGTTTAGATCGGGGGACAGCCTCATCCCACGAGTTGGTGGCTAAGTGGGGAACTGGGTTGTACGGTGTGGGCGTTGCAATAATCAGAACAAAGAGACAGTCGAGGGAAGCCCAGCTGGGTGGCTTCTGAGCACACAGCACTCCCGTCGGCGCTGCGGCGTGTGCAGGGCCTACACCCGCGGCGCTGACGGCTCAAGCGCGAACGCTGCAGCTCGGGCTGTGGAAGAGGCCGCCACGGGCCACACTGCCACTAGCGCTCCTGCTTCCGAGTCTGACTGCAGCTGGAAGTCCACAGGGAACCCCAGGCCTGGGCGCCAACAGCTGTGAAGGGAGTGTCTCTGCCCTCCCTTAAGGATACAGACGGTGGCCGACTCACTGTGTCCGCCTGTGTGGCAGCTCCGCACCCTCGGCTGCAGACCAACGTCTGGGGAAGGTGGCACCCTGCGTAGTGCGCAGCTGAAAGACTTGGGGCCTAGAGATGGGGGCGCAGAGTGGACGCCTGCTCAGACGCAGGAGCTTGGCAGGCCATCTGGGAAATTCAGTGTAATACAAAATGAAACAGTTTTCACGCAGCTCAGAGCCTCAACTGCTGACTTCCCCCGTGCCTCTCCCTGAGCGTCAGGAAGGACAGGGCCCTGCCGACCTGCTGTGGTGTTAGTTAGCAATGTCATCACACTGCCGAAGCAAGCAGTGGCCTCTGCCTAGTGCTTCCAAAGTATTGCTTTTGTTTTGTTGATTAAATGAGGATAGCAGTGAAAATCATGATGGTATTTTGTGTTAAAACCTTGCTTTCAGTGGACCTACCTAGTGGACGAAAGCGTCTGCTGAGCTGGCCTGTTAAGCTGCCGCAAGATGTCACACTGGACTCCATCACTTATACAGACCAGACACTAGGGACTTCAGTGCAAGCCTTCATTGAAAGCAGTAAGCTGAGAAGCCACAGCAGTTTCAGCACCTTTATTTCATGGCATCCTCTAACTTTTCTCAGTAGTAGTGACAGTGCTGACCACAGGTTCTTCCATTGTATCCTAATCTCCCAACCTGGGGATGGAACCCTGCCCCTTTGCAATAAACTATCCCCAGCGCTGTGCTTCCCTCCCCCCTCCCCTCCTCTCCCCTCCCCTCCCTTCCTTCCTTCCCTTTCCTCCTTCCCCCCCTGGCTTCCCTTCCTTCTCTTCCCTCCCCTCCCTTTCACTTCCCTTCACCTCCCCTTCCCTTCCACTTCCCTTCAACTTCCCTCCTTTCCCTTCCTTCCCTTCCCTTCCTTTCCTTCCTCTCTCCTCCCCTCCCTTTCCCTTTCCTCCCTCCCTTTTTCCTCCCCTCCCCTCCCTCCCCTCCCTTCCCTTCCCTTCCTTTCCTTCCTCTCTCCTCCCCTCCCTTTCCCTTTCCTCCCTTCCTTTTCCCTCCCCTCCCCTCCCTT
>NW_004524731.1:3885465-3895354 GCF_000260255.1 Octodon degus
CCCTTTCCTCCCTTCCTTCTTCTCCCTTTCCCTCCCTTCCCCTCCCTTCTCTTCCCCTCCCCTCTCCCCTCCTTTCTTCCCCTTCCCTCCTGTGCCCTCCCCTCCCCTCCCCTTCCTCATTTTGTATTTTCTTTTGTTCCTTTTCTTTTTCTTTCTCTTCCTCTTCAGCAGGGTGTCTCCCAACCCCTGGCTTGCTCAGGCGGGCTCAGACCCGTGAGCTTTCAGCCAAGGGTGCCAGCCAGTGTAAGCATGTAACCACTGCAGTCGCTAACACTCAGCTTGCACTGTGCATTTCCCCTGATTGAAGCCCAGAAAAGGGGAAAGGCAGTGGGGTTTAGGGAGACAAGGCCAGGAGTGCAGGCCCAGCATCCAGCCTCGGACGGCCACACTCGAAGGGGCTGCTTGCCCGGGCCCAGCCCCTGGCGGGAGAGCCCTCCCTGAGCCAAAGCCGAGCTCCTTGCTCACGAGTCTCTGGGCAGCACTCCTAGCCGTGGCCAGGGCGGGTTCCAGGCCATGCCACTGCCTCAGGTGGCCCTTCCTGGGGTGAGGGTTCCATCCATGTGCTGGTCAAGCTTCAGAGTCTGGCTTTTCTGGTAGCATTAGACAGGCCCGGGTGTGGGTTTGCTCCTGACTGAGCTTGGTACGTCCACACGTGGTAATTCTTTCATTGAAAGAAGTCAGTTTTGTCGGTCAGTGCCCTAGAGTGGAGTTCCATGTCACCCAGGCGAGGCGTGGTGTCTGCGTGTCCTGGCTGTGCCCTCAGAGCGGAGGAGCCAGCGCTGACCGGCGGCTCTGTGAAGGGGAAGCCTCGGGGCGTGAACGCGGGGACCCGAGCAGTGCACTCTGCTCACTGCACATGGCTTATGGTGCTTCAGACGACAGTTCCAGAAAAGTCATATTTTCAGTGACTTATGGATTTCTAATGAATTAATATGGATTATATTCAGCTAATGGAATTAAGCGACCCGGGGATGTAGCTCAGCAGCACAGTGCCTGCCTGGCAAGCACAGGGTCCTGAGTTGGATTCTTGGTCGGTACCAAAGCAACAAAACAAAACGAGATTAAGCCAATTGCAATGCAGTCCACTTTGATCAGTCTGAGGCTGCATCATGGTCACATGACGCACAAAATCTTCATCATCTACTCAGTGAAAATTAGAAAGACGGTAGTGGCCAGAGACTGCCTCCTGGAAGAGCACCCCGAGGCCACGTGTCCGCCTGTCCTGCCCACGGACTTGTGCTGTGGTTGTTGCACGCGTGGTTCCCATCCAGGGGGAGGCCGAGTTGCACCTGAGGCCCAGGGTAGGGCTGCCCTCTCCTCCAGAGCTGCACCCTGCTCTGGCTGGTTGTCTCATGCTGAGTGAGTGAAGAAACTGTCCCCGGCTCAGTCCCTGCATCGTCTCTGCTGCCCTCGCCTTGCTGGGTTCCAGTAACAATAGACGGTGGGAAGGAAGGGCACAGAGCTCCAGTGGCCAGTGCGGATCTCTCCCGGCCCCTCACCCAAGCTCCTGTGCCTGAGTGGCCACCGCCCCTCCACGTGGCGGGTCAGCACTCGTCGCCAGAGGAGCGCTTGAGGCCCCGTGATATCTCCTAGTCTGGGTCAACCAATTTGCCCATTATTAACGGACTCAACGAGGGAGAGAGGGAAGCAGCCGCGAGCGTGGTGGTATTGTGAAAAACGCACTCGCGCAGGGGCAGAGCTGGGGGCCAGACGTGGCTGTCCCGGTCGGGGCAGGGCTCCTGGGCAGGGAGGTCCAAGAGCAGCGTCGTGGGCCCCGCGTGGGCGCCGTCAAGAGGAGGGCGGTGGGGCCGGGAGGACTTCGGGGTGCTCCCCACGCGGTCCTGGAAGGGAAGCGAGCGGCTGCTGCCTTTCCCGCATGCGCACCTTCGACCCTCCCACTATGGGCAGATGCCGGCTGCCCCGTGGTGTCCCTCGTCGCCGCCTGGGAGGAGGGGCCTGACAGCCTTTCTTCCCCTATTACGGCACCAGAGAGGGGCAGCAGCCGCCCGTGCTGCAGCGCAAGGGGGACCTCGGGCTCCGAGCAGCCTGCGCGGCCTTTAGCACAGGCGCTCCGCTGTCCAGTCTGTGCGGCTTAGCTCCCAGGGCCGCCGCCCTCCGGGCAGGGCTGTGCCCTTCCTGGACGTAGGCCTGTGTGCTCCCGGGCGGGCAAGCACCCCTGGGGTCTCCGCACTCTCGCGGAGAGGGGCGGACGCGGCACCACAGCCGCTCCGCAGGGTTGCGCACCCCCAAGAGGGGCGTGGGGAATGCCAGGCGGCCGGGCTGCCCCGCAGCAGCCGTTAGCGCACGCCGGCCGTGTTCTGGTTATTACTAACGGTGGTTACCGTCGCTGGGTTTATTATAAAGTTAAGATGTTCTGGTAAGCACATGAATAGATAGCATACTGTGCCCTTCTCTTCAAATTTCTCAGACTTCTAATTGCAAAATCCCGATCCATGGAGATTTCACTTTGGAGAACATGATTAAATCCAAGTAGTTCACTTTCCTTGGCTTTCTTCAGGCTTTATTTAATCTGTCATGTTTTCGTGTTGAGCTAGTTTCACTTCTTTTAATACTCCTGAACAATGGAACTAGAAAATGTGTGGTCATCATTTTTTTTGTATGATCAGCACCCCTGAGAAATGGTAGAAATAAAACTATTCGTTTGGCTTGAAAACTTTATTAAATTCACATGACATAAAAATATATGATTACAAGTGAAACTTCAGAAAGGACTAGGAGTGGGATCAATCGCCTAACAAATGGCTAGGGCTGGGACATGGGGTCCCCGTGGGCAGGGCTCTGTGCCACAGCACCCGCTTGTGGTGCTCAGCTCCATCTGCAGAGACACGGAGGTGTGGTGCCAAATGCAGCCCACACGCATTCAGAGCAAGTCGCGCCCACAGGGAGATCTGTAAAAGTGGCGGCTGTGCCAGGCAATCTTCTGTTTGGGAGATCTCCGTTTGAAGCAGCCTTGGGCAGGAATCGGTTCCTCTGTCTAAGACGCACCTTCTAACCTGAAATAAAACAGTAACAAAAATAGTTTATCCTGATACCATCCACTCATTTGAACTTAGTTATCAGTAAGACAATAATGTATATTTATATGAACATTTACATACAGAAATATAAAAACGATCTTTTAAAATAGATGGAAATTTTCAAGGTGCCCAGAGAAAAAAGAAGCCCCGAGAAACTGTAATCTTCTCCCACGGGATTGCGGACATCAGATTCGGGCTGAGGAGCTGAGACACGGTCTTCCCCCTTCTCTCTCACCACCTCCAGCCTGCGCCAGGGGTGGGCTCTGGACAGAGCGGGCAGCGAGCACACCGCTCTTCTCGCGGACGTCTTCCTTGGGCGTTCACACTCACGCCCCGCCGAGCGGAGGGCCGGCCTTGCAGGGCTCCAGGTGGCAGCCCTGCAGGAGGATGCTCCGCTTCTGTAGAGCCGGGAGCGACACGGACCAAAGAGAGATGATCGCAGGACAGTGTTGTTCCAATGGGCAGCGTGGGAGTCGGCTTTGTTCGCAAAAGTGTGAAGTTATGCTATTCTCTTAGATTATACAGTCCAGATACACATCCCCCTGGAAATTTCATTTTCATGTTTTAGGTATAAATGATGTTCTTCCTCTACTGAAGCTAGAATCTTATTGTCTGTTTGGGCGTGGCGCTTTATGCCATGTGCTTTAACTTTCCATTTCCAGGGCATAAGGACATTGAGGACTCAAGACATTTGCTAGCAGTTTCCACAGGGACGGCAAGGGAAGGCGTATAACCGAGCCTGGGACGGGTCTCAGGGTCGTGGACAAGCTCACCCTGTTCGTCAGCCAGCGCTGTGCTCCTGCTGCTGGCCTTTGCAGATGGCCCTTGCCTTTCATTAGAACAGAGACCCTGAAAGGACTGAGGCACCTTTTTCTCTGCTCTACAAAGATGAGAAAGTGGCTTGGCTGTCCTAGAGCTGGAGGGAGAGAGAGAAGTTTTCCTCGTCCTGCTGGTGTGGGCGACAGATAAACTCCTAGCACAGAGCGAGTCTCCTGTGTCTCAGCGAAAAATTTTTTCAAGGGCTCAGATAGTCAACTGTTTATCAGAGCCCAGAAAACTACACCCTTGTTCTTAACAAGAACCACCAGAGCCATCTTCTGTGTGATTTAGCACACATTTTGGCAATTTCTCAACAATTTTAGGAATAAATATGCGTGTGTTCTTTTCCCTGGGGCCTCCGCTCTGCAGGAGCAAACAATTTTGCTTTTCAGGACTAATGCCCTGGCTCTATGTTATATTTCATTTTAAGACTTTGTGTCCTATTTGTGTAAAGTGTACTGAAATAATTAGATTAGCATTTAGGAAATTAGAACTAAATTTCAGTAGATGCAACAGACACGAGTTAAATTAACAGCAGCACTTTGAAGGCCTGACATTGTTAGGAGAATGTAGTGTTCAGGGACACAGTGCCCAGTGCCAGACGCCTGACTCCACAGTGGGAGGGTCCAAAATGGGAGGTGGGAGGGCGGAAGGCAGGACTGCACAGCCATCCTCCAGAGTTTGGAAAGAATCCTGAAATTACAGTTACAGAGTCTGACAGATTTGTTGAAGAGCATTACATTGAAAGGTGAAAAGCTACACTGAAGGCGCACTCAGTCAATACTGCTAAAACTCTTTTAAGATTAGAAGCATATAAAAGTAAACAGAGCATTTTAAACAAAGAAACTTTCATACAGTTGGTTTCTGAAGTGGCGAGTCCACGTGTGGCTTCATACATTGAGACACTTAAATGAAGTTAGCGATACGCAGGCTTCACACTCAGCTTTGCTGTTTTACTAAATGAGCCCCACGTCTGAGCTGGGTTCGCACAGAGGCACTTTCTCATGGGCCGTGTAGGCGGGATCCGAGCTCCCTGCCCTCGGCTTGGGACCGCCCCTGCCAGAGGAGTTGCCCCAGCAGGTGCCCTGCCCCCATGAGGATTTTAATTCCTGGGATATATACTCAGTGCCACTGCCAAACATTTGTGCTTCTTTTTATTTAGAATTTAATTTTTTGAAGAACCCCCACCCGGTATTCCATTGTAGTGCTGCAGATACATCTGCATTTGTTTATCAAGCACCACAAAGCTGAGAGGATGATGCTGTGATCTCGCGAGATACTGTGAGCTCTCGGCATTACCAAAGATTACTAGTCTCATTGCAGCCACTTGTTTTTTATTTGTTTTTTGTATTTTGTTTTCTGTTTTGGTACTGGGGATCAAACTCAGAACCTTGTGCTTGCCAGGCATGCCCCTGAGCTATCTCCCCAGCCATGTTTTATTAAAATAAACTCTTTTAAAATAAAATCATGATTTAACCCACAATACACATATTAAGAGGTAGCTTTTAAAACCCAGCTACACCCAATAAAATATTTCAGCTATTACATAAACCCTAAACATTGGATTCTTCACTTACATTGAGATATCAGATTCAAAATGTAGGGAAACATCTTCCCCTGTCGCATTTGTGTCAAGCAGGCCAAGACCTGCACAGCAGGAGACCCTATTCGGTCACGCATGTCCCTAAAACCACTTGCACACTTGCGGATGCGCCCAGGCTGGCCTGCCTGCATTCACACAAACGCTTCGGGGTTTGTTTTCCTTGGGCTCAGTGCAGTGTTCCTGTCTGCTGAAATCCGAGTCCTCACTCTGGGGGCTGATTTGCGTGGAGACACTGAGGGCCAGGAGGCAGGGATCTGAGTGTCGGGGTGGCCTGGCCAGGCATTTCCATCCTTTTTATCATTTGCTAAATACACTTGCATGAGATTCCTTACAGAGATAAAAAAAATCCCGTAGTAAACAAACACACATATGCACAGAAATGACCTTTCTGTGACAAGAACTTAATCACTCTGGAGTCTCCAACCCTCTGCTGCCGTCTGCCAAAGCCAACCCCAAATTCCTAAGACTATCGGAAAGAAAAAGTCATTTTGCCCTCAGGACTGCACACACAGTCAGAATAGAATGTGTGTTGGGTAAAGGTGCTCATGTTTTCTGGTGGATGTTTGGTACTCGGGGTCACACTCCTGCGGTGAGGAGATGGTACAGGGATGTCGCACATCTCCACTCTGCTGTCTCTTCCCGCCACTCCCTGGGATATGTGAAGTTTTAAAAGCACGCATGTGTCTGGGAAGTAAGACGATGCATCTTTCTAATGTATTTTAAATTGACAGAGCAAGTGCTTTAAACCCTACCATCTAATTAGAGAAAAGTAAAGTCTCTTTTCCCTTGCTTTTAGGCCAGCTTTCACCCAGAGGGGGCCTCTGGATAGAAAGCAGTAAGAGGTGTTCTCAGGATCTTTTGACCTGCAAATGCTTTTGTTTTGTTTTGTTTTGTTTTGTTTTGCAGAACCGGGTATTGAACTCAGGCCCTTGTGCTTGCCAGGGAAGCACTTATTCTACTGAGTCATCTCCCTGGCCCCAAAACTGAAGCCACTCTAATTTTATTTATTTATTTATTTATTATTTTTTGTGGAACCGGGGATTGAACTCAGGTCCTGGCGCTTGCCAGGGAGGCACTTATTCCACCGAGCCATCTCCCCGGCCCCAAATGCTTGTTTTTGCTTGAGCAATGATTCGGTGCCGCCTACCAACTCGTTCACCCCTCACCTCCCTAGACTTCCGGGTCCTCTGCGGATCGCTCCTCCTCTTCACTTTCCTTGTTTCCCCCGCTGTCCACCGTGACCCCGACCCGCGAAGGCCGCAGTGAGCTCAGCTGCTCCCGCCAGGCAGCCACGGTGGACACTCGCGTGTGGACTTGGGGTTCATTGACCGCGGCTGTGCAGCGCGGTGTCCTGGTCGTCCGGGGCACCCGCCTTCTGCTCACCCACTGCTGGCTGAGGCCCACGCTGTGTCGTGGGGTGAGGAGAGGGGTGTCCGTGCGGGAACCGAAGCCCGCCCTGTGCCGCCAACCACATGGCAGCCGTGAAGAAGCCACACTGCTCTGGATCAGGACCTACACGGGCTCTGCCCTCCACGCCCCCGCTGCCCTCCCGCCGGGGGCTTGGCCTGCAGGGTATTGGGCCTGCAGGTTACGCCTACAGGACGTGAGGACCAGGCCTGACCCGGGAAGCCCAGGCAGCCGGTCTCACAGGGTGCTGCAGCGCAGCTCGGCCTCCTGGGGTGAATGTGGGGGGCGCCCGCCGCTCCCGCTCCTTCGCCGCCTGTGTTCCCGCTGGGCTTCTGTCCCCAGCACCCAGGTCCTCTGAGCCCTGCTGCTCAGGACCTACCCAGGGCCTGTGTCCTCCGCTGGTGGCAGAGGGCCAGCCCCGAGCTCGGAACATGGTATCCAGGTGGTTCGGGTTCGCAGAGGAGTCCACGTGCTGCTCAGCTCTCCCGGCGGCCACGGGCAGCTCCTCTGCCTGGTGTCCCCAGGGCAAGGCTGTGCCCATTCTGTTCCCTGGGGAGCTGGAGTTCGAGACCGCCCTCGACTGCTCGAGCCCTAGGGAAGACGCTGTTCTTCCCTCCGTCGGGGCAACACTGGTAAGCACATCCAGCTGCTTCTCAGGGACTAGGAAGAACGGCCTTCTGCATCCCACTCTCGGGAAATGTGACTGGGGCCCGCCAGACAGCTCAGCGGACTAAAGCGCCTGCTCAGACAGAGCTCAGGGACGGGGGCTTGATCCCTTGCACCACAAGCCATGCGGCATGCCCGGGGCGTGCTGAGACATGGATTGAGAGAGGGCCTGGTGGCGCACACCTGTAGTCCCAGCGCTTGGGGGGCTGAAAACAGGAGCATCACTAGGAGTTTGATCTACATACTAGTGAGACCCTGTAGACCCTGTACTAAATACATAAAAAAAAAGAGAGAGAAGAAAAGAAAATGTTACTGAACTGAACAATATGTCACTTTGAAAAGTGAAGTGTGGTGGCTACAAACATTAGCTGGAAGTAAAGATCACTGCCCAGTGAGTTAAAGGCAGGAGTGGGCGAGGAATTGTGTGTCAAATGTGTTTCGGGACGGGGAGGCTGACTCGTGAGGACGCCCACAGGGCCTCCCGTTCCTGGTCGGGGTAGGACCAACCCGGGTGTGTGAGTCACAGTGTAGGGACTGGTCTGTGCAGATGACACCGTGGCCTGTGGCCGGCACAGCGGCACAGATGTCAGCACCAGGTCCACACTTAGAAAACTAACGCTCGTTCCCCTGCTCTGAATGAAAATGATAGGGCTAAGGAGCATGCTGTTTTAGTTAGCGCCATCCACCCCAACAGAATGCACTATGCGCCTTCCCTGCACCCTGCACCCCGCACCCCAAGGCAGGAGCTGCCCCGGCACCTACCCCACACCGCACCAGCTGTCAGGCAGGTGCTCTGGGAGTGGAGGTGGCAGCAGCTCCCGGTCCTGGTCCAGCACAGGGCGGTTCTCGCAGGTGGGGCCCCGGGAGGCTGGGCCTCAGAGGCGCTGGCTGCATCCAGGCAAGTGGGGCTGCAAGTGCGCCCAGCCCTGCGGCTCACCCCGGCTAAGACCCCACCTATCACCCCAGCGCTGGCGTGGCCTCAGCTCAGCCATCCTGCCCAGCTTACAGAGGTCTCCCCTCCCACCAGGCAAGGCGGGGCGGTGAGCATCCACAGCCTGGCCTCCCCCCTGTGCGCTGCACCTCCTGACTAATTTCTGTCTTTAAATGTAGCTTCCCTCAGCACTGCAGATTTCACTTTCTGTTCTCTTCAATTTTGGAAAGCACCATGTGCCAGTTCTCGCACTGTTCTTTTCTGAACACATGGGCCTGTGACACACTCCTCACACGGCTGGAATCAGGCTAAAGCCAAGGCCCCCTCGGATGCCCACCTCTCCTAGACAAGCTGGCGTGCCATGATTTCTCACAGTTCTTGCTCACCTAGGTTTCCACTGCCGGTGCCATTTTAGTAGGTCCCTGGCAAGTGCGGCTCACACACAGTGCGGCTCACACACAGAGCAGACATGCTGCGAGGGCCCTCATGTCCAGTGATGTGTGCATGTGAGTGCAGGTGCACGCACGTGTGAGCATCGGTGCAGGTGCGCACATGCGTGTGTGGGCAGCAGCGTCGCTGTGGGCACACGTGAGTGCATGCATGTGTTGGCACAAGCTGAAGCCTGGCGCCCACGTGCCCGCCCTGGGCCGCAGCGGCCGTGCCTTCTGCTGCCCGGGTGTTCTGCATGAGGCTCCAAGCGGAGACCTGGCTTGGCACATCAGTGAGCCAAGTTCTGGGCGTGGTCTGTGTGACAAGTGTGGGCCGTCACTGGTGAAATGAGACCCGTCAATTCCCGACAGGAAGGCCAGGGCTGACTGCCCCTCGGACACAGCATGGAAACCAACGTAATTAAGCTAGATTCCTCCTGTCTGCATGCTGCTGTTACGTGGGCAAGTCACCTGGGCCTGCCCCTCCCCTGCCTGCCATCCTCCCTCCTCCCTCTTCCCTCCTCCCTCCCTCCCTCTCTCCTCCCTTTTCTCTCTCCCACCCTCTTTCCTCCCTCTTCCCTCCTCCCTCCCACTTTCCTCCCTGCCTCCCCCCTCCCTCCTCCCTCCTCCTCTCCCTCTCTCCTCTCTCCCTCTTTTCTCTCCCACCCTCTTTCCTCCCTCCTCCCTTCCTCCCTCCTCCCTCTTCCTCTCCTTCTCTCCCTTTTCTCTCTCCCTCCCTTTTCTCTCTCCCTCCCTCCCTTTTCTCTCTCCCACCCTCTTTCCTCCCTCCTGCCTTCCTCCCTCCCTCCCTCCCTCTCTTCTCTCTTCCTCCCTCCCTCCTTCTCTCCCTTTTCTCTCTCCCACCCTCTTTCCTCCCTCCTGCCTTCCTCCCTCCCTCCCTCCCTTCCTCCTGGGGCAGAGCACAGCACCTGGACTCTGGGGCACTGTCCTGTGCACCTGGGTGTCTGTTGAAGGAGCTGGCATGGCCCCCAAGTCC
>NW_004524731.1:3895454-3905334 GCF_000260255.1 Octodon degus
CCCTCCCTCCTCCCTCCTCCTCTCCCTCTCTCTCTCCCTTTTCCCTCCTTCCTCCTGGGGCAGAGCACAGCACCTGGACTCTGGGGCACTGTCCTGTGCACCTGGGTGTCTGTTGAAGGAGCTGGCATGGCCCCCAAGTCCCATCCTTGGGTCACTGTCACACACATTACAGACACACACACACACACACACACACACACACACACACGAAGCAAACAAGCAGAGCTCCGGAAACAGACCGCACATCTAAAGCAAACTTACCGGTGTGGCCCGCTGTCAGCATATCGCTGTGGACAGCTGGCGGGTGACATGGCTGAATCTCGCACTCTGTGTTCGCGGCCAGGCCTTGGGAGCGTCTTCTCCTGGGCTTTAGTAGAATTTAAATGTTCAGCACTCAAGAGGGCGCTTCTGTGCTCACGTAGTTTAAAGAGAACAGGGATTTCCTCCTCTCAGATGCTTCGATGCTTCGGTGGTCATCAGATGGACGCCAGCCGTGTCCGAGTGCTGGCGCCACCCTAGCTCCGGGCCTGGGCAGCCACAGAGGAGCTCCCTGCCCTGGGCACTTTATCCAGTGCCCTGTTCCAGGACCTGTGGGGCAGAGAGAGACATGGAGGAAGGGGACCTCGCAGCAGCGGGTGGTCACAATGCAGCCGCAGAGGAGGCCCCGGAGGTGTGGGTGGAGCGGCCCTCCTGTGTTTCCTACAGGTAGTCAGTCAGGGAGCAACTGTGGAGGGCAGCCCTGGAGAGCTGGGGGGTCCAACTGCGCTGACCTTAGCGCGGGTGTGCATCAGAAGGAGGCGCAGAGGTCCTGAGGGCTCCTGCTTCGGCAGGCTCAGCCGCACCTGGCAGGAAGTGCCCACGCACGTGCACGACCCTGGGAAGTGGTACTCCAAGTACAGGGTGGGGGCCAGGGCAGAGCTGGTGGTGCACTGAGGGCCAAAGCTAGGGGAGCGTGGGCAGGTGCGGTGCCACTGGGGACCCTCGGGTGAGGCAGGGCAGGAGGGCGGGCTCTCCTGGGACTGCGGGTCGCCCCCTGCAGGCTGGCTTTGCAACGTGCACCTTAACGGGTTCAGCAGGGTGAAGGCAGGTAGAGGAGCTTCCTGGGGCTAGCTCAGTGGGTGACGGTGCTCGGTGCTAGCGCTCCTGTCCACAGTCCTTCTGAGGTAAGAGCTGCGCATTCAGGAATAACTGACTTCATAGGCTGGTTCCACAGAGTAGAGGCCACAAAAAGGGTCCGATGAGGAGGGCACCCGCCTGCACCCGCTCCCTGCCATCGCCCAGCCTGGCTTAGCCCCGGTGTACGGTGCACGCGCGGCTCTGCGGGATCCAATGCTGGCTTTTTAAACTTGGCTGCATCTGCGCTTTCCGCCAGGACTCCGTCCAGAAGCGCTCAGCGAGCCCGCTGCACACACGCCTCCTGCCAGGGCGGCGACCTGGGCCTGCTCTTGCACTTCGGGCCCCTCCTGGCACGGCAGGGTGTTCCTTACAGACCAGAGTGTTCAGCAACACAGGCCGCGCTTAAAGCGTGTGCCACAGGCGCTGGTGCGCTTGCAGTCTAAGTGCTAACGAAGTCTGTAGCAGGCAGCAGAACCTGGCAGCTCTGTGTGGGGTCGGAGCACTGTTGGGTCTCAGTGACTTTAACATCAGTGATAGCTGTGACCCTCCACCTACAACACAGACACTGTATTTCCACATCTTCGGACACTAATAAGCACAGACACACTTGGAGGAGATTCTTTTGGTTCTTTTAATTTTTTTTTTTATTATTTTAGCATTTCTTTTTTTAAATTAATTTTATTAAGAAACAAATAACAATGAGACAGTTTCAAAACCAATTTGTAGGACAGCATCAATAGTTAATACATTGCACATTGTTGTCCTCTTAATGATTATTCATAATATAAGATGCAGACATGATATCCTGTCCAAACACTATTAGTACAAACCTTTCTTCTCATTGAATTAAGCGAAAGTAGCTGTATAGCTATCCTATTTTGTATATACAGATACAAAATGGTCCTTCCTTTGTATCCCTCTTTTTCTTTTGTCTAGTTTTGTCAGAGACGGGTATTCCATTGCCATTTAAATATTGTAGGTGCATGAATTCAGCAAAAATAACCCAATATTAGTCCACTAGTCTATAATAGTAGTGACTTATCTGTAGGACTGGCAATGTCAGAAGTTGTTGACTTGAGCCCTTTACAGCTCAGCATATTAATATGGCTTCACTTTATATACCTCGTTTTTATACTTTTCTGCTGGATGGTTAAGACCAAGATAAAGCAAGACCTGTATAACAAGAAATATAACTTTTGTATCTGATAAAGTCAGTCAAGTCCCCTCAGGATTTATCCTGCTTCTTTTTTTTTTAAATTTTATTTATTTATTTATTTGTGTGTGTGTGTGTGTGTGTGTGTGTGTGTGTCCAACTCAACCCACCAGGGGGCGGGGCTGGCTGGCATGTGGTGCTGGGGGATTGATCCAGGGTCCCTTTGTTTTTGCTAAGCTTGTTCTAAGTAGGTGCTTTAGACCACTGAGCCATCTCACCAGCCCCAGGATTTATCCTGAAACCCTGTACCGCACTTTCTAGATCCTTTGTCCATGTCAGCCATGTAGATGAGTCATGGCCATTGCTTGACCAGTGTGCTCTCCGTGAAAGCCTGAGAGAATGTTTTCTCTCCCTGTGACTCTCCTTAGTCACACTCTATTTCATTGATCACTTTCCTCTGTGGTCCCATAATCTCCTTGATCAGAAAATTTGGGATACAACTGAGTTACATGATGTGACAGTACAGGTTCTCCTATGTTCTGAGTCCTCACTGACCTTGAAAAGCTAGGGCCAAAATGTTGACTGTCCTGAAAGCACTTATTCCACTGAGCTTTCTCCCCGGCCCTCACATTATGAAAGGTTATTTTCTCCTGAATGTCCTTGTAGCCCTTCTTTTTCTTTAATTTTTGGTCTGCAAACTTAAGTTGTTAACCCTCCAGAAGAGAAGCTTAATGATATTATTACCCTGTAACATAGGCAGTTGAGCTTAACCTCCATGTGTAATACTAGGGTCACGCTTGGAATGCCTGTCATTCTGGTCTTCTAAATATGTACTATTTGTTATGTCATACCAATTACTGCCATACTGTCTCTCAAGTAAATGTTTGCTTAAAAAAAGGATAATAAATGAAAAGAAGAGACAAGAAAAAGATGTTATAAATATATATATTAAAAAAAAAGGCTGGTGAGATGGCTCAGTGGTCTAAAGCACCTACTTAGAACAAGCTTAGCAAAGCACAGGAACCGTGGTTCAATCCCCCAGCACCACAAGCCAGCCAGCCCTGCCCCCTGGTGGGCTAAACTGGACACACACACACACACACACACACACACACACACACAAATAAATAAGTAAAAAGATGTCACAGAACTATCCTGCTATAATGCTGTATATGGTTAGATTTCTAAATTTCTGTGTAAAAATATGTAATTGTTTATTCCTGTTTTTTTAAATTTTTTTTTCAGAACCAGGAATTGAACTCAGGCCCTTGTGCTTGCCAGGCAAGCACTTATTCTACTGAACTATCTTCTTAGTCCCCTATTTTTTAAATATTTTCATTATTTTTTTCTTTTTCTTTTTCTGTTTTTTTCTTCACATTCTGTAGGGACTTAAAGTTTAATATATCAATACTTGATGGAAAATACCTGTTTCATGTTAAGTCTAAGCTGTCTGATATTCAGGAGATTCTTATGTAACCCGTAGACTGGAATTAAATTTAAGTCTTGTCTCCTACTACAGAGACCATGAGGAGGGGAGCATATGGGAAAGCATTTGGGGTCCCCATGCTCTCTGAGTGAGCCAGGGCAGCTCCCAGACTGCCTGTGTTTCTTCTCCTCTCTGGGGAGGGCAGAGCTAGAGGGCCCCCTCACTGCAGGGACACTGCACCTCAACAGAAGCTGCCTTCAGCGTGCCTTCCCGCCCGCCCACGGATGGGGCTCACACTGGCACCCAAGCCCTGGGGGAAGCTGTGTGCAGCCCACAGCCCTGCATTGGGAGCCGCAGGAGCCTCCAGGGAAGCGGGGCCAGGCGGGTGTTACCATGGGCCGCAGGTGGGAAGCCTGCGAGGAGGCTGCTAGCAAGGGCAGTGGGCCCCAGGGCCCTCTGAGATGCCTGTGGCAGGAGCTGAGGCAGTGACTCATCTCTGGGGTTGCCAGGTGCTGCTTTGGGGGAACTGCTGAGGAGCAGGGCCACAGGTTCACGTTGTTGTTGTTATTATTATTATTATTTTCTGCGGTGCCAAGGATTGAACTCAGGACCCTGCACTTGCCAGGCAAGCACTTATTCCACTGAGCTTTCTCCCCGGCCCTCACATTATGAAAGGTTATTTTCTCCTGAATCCCAGCTGCTAACCCACCAGATTTTTATTTACATTTCAAAAAAAAAATGATTATTATCTTAACAGATGCAATTTTTCCTTAGTTTCAGACAAGGCTTATAATTTTTGGAATTAAAGTAGGTTATTATGATGATTTCCTGTCACAGAGCAGCACCCGCATAGGAAAAAAAGGAACACAAAAGCGAAAACTCCCTAAGAAAAGCCTATGCTTTTACAGCCCTAAACCCCTTCTAGTTAGACGTGGGCGCTCTACCGCTGTTGCTGTGTGTATCCGTGAATGGATGTCGTCCAAATATGACCCAACACTTTTAGCTGTCTTGTTCGCTTTTATCATTTTATACGCGGCCAGTGTTCTTCCGGGTTGATAAGCTCCCCTCGAAATGCTGCTGTAGGGCTGAGGTTTCGCTCATGCGGCTGTCAGCGTTCACTGGTTTCTTTTTGCCGGGGATTTATGTTTCCAGTTCTTTTCATGTTATCCTGGAAACTGCAGTGAATTTAATTAGACTTATTTTTAAAGAACCCTCTAATTGTTTCTTTAGAATAATTCTTATAATAGAACTTATAAGTCAAACGTTAGAGGATAGCACAGTTTGGAGATTATTACGTGCATATCCAGATTGCGCTGCGCATAATTAAGCATTCACTAAATCCTGAAGCTCTTCTTAGGTAGCGTCGTTCACCAGGGCTATTTCACTAGATTTTGTTTTCTAACTCGTCCTTAAAACAAGCTTTCACCTCCTAATCAGAAGCCAGGGACATCTCCCTCGCCCCTCCCAGGGCCAAATCACTCTCACAGGTCAAAGCGCAGCTGGGGCTGCCTGGCCCCCATCTGCAGGGGTCTTTGCTCCCCGGCCCTTGCTGCAGCTGCTGAGACCCAGCACCGAGGCTCCTGGCAGGCGACGCCGGCGCCTTGGGGGTCTGTGGGGACCTGGACCCCGCCCGGCGCTGGCTTTCTGCACACTGCAGGGTGCGCTCTGCTGTCTTCCTGCCATTCAGCGGTGACTCAGGCCAGCTCAGGCACTCGGCAGGCTGCAGTCGGAAGCCAGCGGGTTCATGCTGTGAGTGTGCACAGAACCTTGCTGAGGTGGACAGAAAGTGGAGCGAGGTGGACAAGGGCTGTGCGGAGCAGCCAGGCGTCCAGGGAACCGCGCACCGCAAGGCTCAAGGTCCTGGGCAGTGCGGGCAGCAGCCCCTGGCCACCCGCTCCCCCCTGTGCCCTCCCAGCCTCCCTCCACTCGCCCCTTCTTCCCCCTCTGCCCACCTCCTTCGCGCTGACCAGGCCGCAGAACGCCTCAGTGTGCAAGGCCTGCTCGGCCTTCTCCCTTCCCCTCACATGTCAAGGTGAAGACGCTAGCTGTGGCCCAGGTACTTGGGGGAGGTTTCCAGTCTGTGACTTCCAGAGCTCTACTAGAGCTGTCCACCAAGCTCAATCCAAGCTTTTGGCAAACCTGACCTCAGCCTGTGGCGCCGCTCAAGCTCCCAGTGTTCAAATTCTCTGCGGCGCAGACAACCACAGATTGATTGTCCACCGTCCCCAAGGCTGTGCCTGGGAGCCTGGGCCTGCCTGGATGCACATATCTTCAGTTGTCCCAAGTCACGTGGCAAGGCCACCAGGCTTAGAACAGAGCTCTGGAGAATCGCCCTGGAGACGCCTGGACTCCACGCCACACAGCTTTGCTGTCACACTTAAGCCCCACAGCTGTCCTCTGTGAAGAGTAAGGAAGCGCACAGACCTTCCCTGCCATGCCGTGGCGAGGGACAGGAGCCAGCCAAGCTCCCCAGCCCATGTGCTAGTGAGCCTCATGGATGTGGCCACGCCAGCGCTCAAGGCCTGGCCCCTGAAGTATGGCTGGCTACTCTGCTTGGAGCCTGAGCCTGCAGGCCCCCAGGGCACAAAACTGCCCCATGCTCCCCGTCTCTTCTCTCTGCTCCTTCTCTGAACCTCTGTTCTTCCTGTTCACTGTTCTGCTGTCTCACAAAGGTGCAGGCCAAACCCGTCATTCTCTGTGGTGGCAACTGAGCTCTGTGGAAGCCCCCTCAGGTGTGTCCACACTGCTCCTCCTGCTGAGGTTCCGGGCACCGTGCACTGGGCCTCCTCCCAGGGCCCCGGCTCCGTGCCCAGACCCCGCCGCATTCTGAGAGAGTGCTTGAGATCTACTTTTGTGGTTGTACTTCTGTTTCCTGCCTTCCTACCATGAGCACTTTTAAAGTTTCATCTCTCATAGTCTCTATCTCTTGACCCTGCAGTGCCCGCCGCGCACACTTCGTCTCCAGAGGCCCTGCTAGCCTCCTCTAAGGTCCCCACACTCCTGACTGCCCAGCTCTGTTGAGGGGCCTCTCGCCCACTGCGCCTCACAGCCGTCCTGGAGCCCGCCCCCCTGCCCTGGCTGCTTCTGCAGCAGGCCCTCACAGTGTGGTGTACTGTGCTCAGGGAGTGCTGCCCTATCTCGGTGGTGCACAGGTACTCTTGGAGTCTTCACACGCAGTGACACGGAAGCCTGAAGAAAACTGTTGGCTGGTCCTGGGCTGGCTTAGCTGCCGCCTTGGTCCCAGTGCAGACACCTTCAGCCTCTTCTGGAGGTCGCTGGGGCTGCAGAGGTCCTCTAGGTGCACAGGGAGGCCGGCCTAAGGCTGCGAATGCTTCTCCAGCCCTTTGGCCGAGGTCACCAAGGGCAGGTGCCGTTCTCCTGAGCTCTTCCTCATGGTGGCCTTTTTCCCTGTCCCACTCCTCCCGTGTGTGCAGCTCTTGCGAGTCTCATCTGCAGCACACGCATTGCATGAGCATGACATAGGTAGACATTGTGCCTGCTGTTGAGTTCTCCTCTGTGGGCGTTCGATCTCTGTGCATCCCATGTGTGAAGGAATCCATGAGAAGGGCAGGTGACCAGGCCTTCAGGTGACCAGGCTTGACACCAGGCTCCAGATGGAGAAACCTGGCTTCCAGGTGCCACCTGTGGGTCCTCAGCGCCCACCTCACTTTGACCTGGGATTCGCTCCCAGCTTATGTGTCTGCCCCACCTTCAGAGGGCTGGCCTGTCCCCGGGGCCTAGGTCCTGATGTCCTGCTGAGTTTGCTCTGTGGAGAACAGGAAATTTGTGATGGGCTGGAAGGATAGGGACAGAGCCTGACCACTGAGTTGACAGGCACAGAGCAGGAGGTGGCCAGGGACAGCAGAGCCCTGCCCTAGGCAGAGACACACTCAGCCCAGGCTTTCACCTGGCCCGGTACCTGCTTGGAGCTCCTGGCTCCCTGCTTGCAGTAAAGCTGGGATCCTGCCCAAATACAAAACTGTGCTTTCCGCCTGGTCTCCCGTTGACCACAGAAAGCAAAAGCATTTCGTGACAAAGGCTCAAATTGTGATCTTAGAAGGGTTTCCCACTCTTCTGAAAGGAATCATTTTCGACATGGGACCAAGTCATACAATACCACAAGTATCTCTATACCCTGTCACATAAAAAAGAAATCCTCTCAGTAAGGAAATAGTGAGTCAGTGGGCCTGAGCACAAGAGCTGCCCTCTGTGCCCCGGGGCCCGGCAGTCTGAGATCGGCACGGTGGTGGGGAGGAGATGTCTGGCCTGGATGGGACTCTGCCATCTGCTTGTGATGGCTTTCTCTCCTCCCAAGGGAGCTTGCTGCCTGGCCCCCACGACTGTGAGGGGACAGTGTCACTCCAGGAAACCAAGTCAGGGTGTGAGAAAGTCGGAACAGGCTGGTGGCTCCGAAGGGTGAGCACTCACTCCACTCCAACCCGTGTCCTCAGCAAGCGCAGGACCTCAGCCTGCCACCACAGTGGGCCCAGCTTTCCTGAGGTTCTCTCTGAGGCTTGATTCAGAGACCACTGGCCACAGAATAAGCAATGAAACCCTCAACCCCCACAGCACATGAAAACAAAATAGGCGATTGAAAAATACAAATGTCCTAAAGTTTCTTTTTTTCTGAATCTCTTTTATTATTTAACTGTAGTTTTAAGTTTTTATATTATTATTATTATTATTATTATTATTATTATTATTTTGTGGAACTGGGGCTTGAACTCAGGCCCTTGCACTTGCCAGGCTAAATTTTTATTTTAAATAAAAAATAATTAAATAAAATTACAAAACAAGTTAATAGGAGAGTAACAATGATTAATACAGTGTGTGCCATTATCTTTCAATTAGTTACTCAAAGTATAAGATCTAGGCATTTAATTATTCAAACAATATCACAAAACTTCCTTTTTTTTTCCTTTTGGTATTTTAGGGAAGGGTCTATGGGGTGTTCAGGGTCTCACTACTAGAGTGAACTTGTAGTGATCTGCCTGTTTCTAGCCTCATAAGAGCTGGGATTATAGGCTTGCGCCACCGCGCCCAGTCTCAATTCTGGTCTCAGCTCGCCCTGGGGGTGTGGCTGGCATGGCAGGCCCATGGATAAAACCCCCGGCCCCTGCGCCTGCTTGCAGGCACTTTAATCTGCTGAGCTGTTTGGCCGGCCCTTTTCTTTTCAATTAGTTAACAGAATTTTTTTATGTTTTATTTTTATTTATTTCTATATTTATTTATTTTGCAAAACCGGAGATTGAACTCAGGGCCCTGCGCTTGCCAGGGAAGCGCTTATTCCACTGAGCCATCTGCCCGGCCATTTTTTTTTTTTAACGCGGATACATACCTACTTCTATTTCTTTAATGAAGCAAAACACAGAGGCTGGCTCGATACACATCTACACATAACTGCTCTCGCATTCGCAAGTCAGCAGGTTGGGAAAGCCAGAGCGTCTGTCATAACTGTATGAGGAGCACACTACATAAGTATTTCCAAAGCTCATTCCAACCCATTTCTTCTTTTATATTCTGAAACATCTTCGTTATGTTGTTTGATGAGATAGAACCAAAGGAAGGCGGTGGTGCCCAGGGTCAGCCCAACCTTCAGCCAGCCTGGTTCGTCATTCGGCAGCCCCTGTAGTAGAGCCTGCAGCGTGCGGCCCCGGGCTGGAACCAGCAGCCGCGAGAAGGAGCGCAGCAGCGGCCGGGCGCCGTCCTCTTGCGATGACCCCGTCCCTAGTTAACATAAACTGAAAAAAGATACGTTCAAGGGGCCAGCCAAATAGCTCAGTGGATTAAAGTGCCTGCCAGCAGAAGCAGGGGCCAAGGGTTTGATCCCTGGGTGGACCCTTCCCTAAAATTAAAAAAAAAATAAAGCCAAAACAATCAGTTGATAGTATAATCATCTTAACTAATATACTTTCCTTTTCCCTTCTTTTCTCCTTCTGCATTCCCATTTCTCTTTCCTTTTGAACAGTTTCTTCCTACTTCATAGTAACTATTGTATACTGTAGATCCTATTTACTTTTTTTTAAAATTTTTATTGTGTGTGTGTATGTGTGTGTGTGTGTGTGTGGCCAGCTCAGTCCACCAGGGGCACAGGCTGGCTGGCATGTGGTGCTGGGGGATTGAACCGCGGTCCCTGTGCTTTGCTAAGCTTGTTCTAAGTAGGTGCTTTAGACCACTGAGCCATC
>NW_004524731.1:3906259-3913110 GCF_000260255.1 Octodon degus
CTCAGTGGAATAAGCGCTTCCCTGGCAAGCGCAAGGGCCTGAGTTCAATCCCCAGTTCCGCAAAAAAAAAAAAAAAAAAAAAAAAAAAAAAAAAATGATATCCAAGTTGTTGATTTTTTGATACTTCTGTGGAATCAGCTTTGCCTACACCGAAGTCTTCAGGAGTTTTACCCATTCTATATTCCAGTGGGTTTAGTGTTTCTGTTTTAATATTTAGATCTTTGACCCATTTCAACTTTAGTTTAGTGCATGGTAAAGACATGGGTCTAATTTTAATCTTCAGCATGTGGAGAGCCAGTTTTTCCAGCACCATTTATTAAAGAGGCTGCCTTTCTTCCAGTAAATGTTTTAATCCATTGTCAAAGACAACCTGGTTAAGTACATCCGGAGCTGTCTCTGCATCTTCTAATCTGTTCCATTGATTTTATGTCTGTTCTTTTGCCAGCGGCTTGCGATTTTCACATCAATAGCTTCATAGTATAATTTCAGTTCAGGGATTATGAAGCCCCTGTCTTGCCTTTGTTGCCCAGAACTGCCTTTGCCTTTCTAGGTCTCTTCTGGTTCTGAATGAATTTCAGGATTGCTCTCTCTAATTCTGTGAGATGTGCTTTTGGAATTTTGGTCAGAATTGCATTAAAACCTGCAAAACAGCTTCAAAACTATAGCCATTTTTCAATATATTGGTTTTTCCTACCAAAAAGCAAGGGACATCTTTCCATTTTTTGATATAATCTTTGGTCTCCTTTTTCAGAGTATTGTAGCTTTCAATGTAGAAGTTATTTTCCTGTTTCTTTGGATTGATTTCTAGGTATTTCATTATTTTGGATGCTTTTGTGAAAATACTTGTTGCCTTATTTTCTCTTTCAGTGAGTTTGTTGTTTGTGTACAGGAGGGCTATTGATTTTTGAGTGTTGACTTTGTATCCACTATGGAATTTGTTGGGTGCACTGATATATATATATCGTGTTCCTCTAGGATTGTTTCCCTTACAAAGATGTAGTGAACTTCTTTGTCTCTGAATCAGTCTTGACTTGAAACTCACTTTGTAAACAAGATTGAATAACCATGCTTGTTTGTCTGTTTGTTTCTGGATTCCTGTAGCATTGAGTATGTTGTTCTCTGTCCTTTCACTTTCAGCCTATGTTTTTGGTTTTTTTTGTTTTTTTTTTTCTGGTACCAGGGATTGAAATCAGGACTTTGCACTTGCCAGGCAAGTACTTATTCTACTGAGCTATCTCCCTGGCCCTTGAATTTATTTTTGAATTCAATGTTTTTCTTGTATAAAGCATATTGTTGGATCTTGCTTCTTGATTCATTCTGCCACATTGGCTTTTGATTAGTGCACTGAGAACATTAACATTGATGGTTAGAGCTGGAGGTTGTTTTCATTAAGAGCTCAAAATAATTCACTCCAAGCTCTCCTTCTGGGGGTTTGTGCTGAGAAGCGAGCTGTGAGTCTGGGCCCTCCTTTATAGGTGATCTGCTTCTTTTCTCTAACAGCTTTTATTTTTATTTTTTTATTTTTTTTTAATTTTATTTATTTATTTATGTGTGTGTGGCCAGCTCAGCCCACCAGGGGGCGGGGCGGGCTGGCATGTGGTGCTGGGGGATTGAACCGGGTCCCTGTGCTTTGCTAAGCTTGTTCTAAGTAGGTGCTTTAGACCACTGAGCCATCTCACCAGCCCCATCTCTAACAGCTTTTAATACTCTAATTTTCAGTTTAATTTCTGGGAACTTGACTAGGATATGCCTGGGTATCACGGGCTGATCAGGCCCTCAAACTCCCAAATGAGTGGATGGCAAAGGCTAAGTAAAAGAGACAGGTGGTATGATTTTAGGGCTCCAGGAAAGTCAAAACCTCTAGCAGAATTCAAGATTTTCTGTGGCTGAGTAAAAGAAATTCTCTGGGTGTCCTGTATTATTTAAGTTTGAAACAAAGGAGGGGAATACTGTGGGAAGCACAGGAACCAAGCAGGACCTCGGGAGACAGTTGGGAGAATTTCCCAGGTCGGAAAGTGCTCTAATTAGGAGACTATCTTATCTTCGGGTTGACCCTTAGCACAGGACTGAGGTGCTTACAGTTGCTGTACTTCATGGGCTTGGAGCCAGCTGTCCTCCGCTGTATCCCAACCTTGTTCTTTGAGGTGCCTCAGTCTCACCAGCCACTACAGACCTCAGCAGGTAGCAGCGACTCGGAGGCTCACTGGCCAGGAGTGCCACTGCCCACCTCCAGACAGGGCCCCAGGCTTAGAAGACTCACAAGGAAACATGGAAGCCACCTGATTAGTGTATGTGCTGCTCAGAGCTGCTTCACAGTGGTCTCCATCACCTGGCTGTCGATTTTTTTATCATGGCTAATTGGAGTTCTGAGGCTTAACCTATCTGATGTCAAACTCTTTTTAGTTACCAGGGAAGATTTCTGCTGGGATTTCTGTGAACTTCCCCCGCCCCTTTGTGCTGTCTCTTGCTTTTTCCTGCTTTTTCATTGACTCCAATCATTCTTAAGTTTTTCTTCTTTGAATCATGTAGCAGCTGCTGGATTGATTTCCCATGGTCCTTTGCTATTTTTAAAAATGTTTTTTATGTTCATGATTGCTAACCACAAGCTTGTCTTCTGTCTTTGAGATTGTTGTTGTCATGTTTGATTCTGCTTTAGATACTCTCGATGGAATTTTTACTCTCTGTCTTATTCCATTTCCTTCCTAGGCTGGGCATTCACAGGTTGCATCCCTTCTTTTGGGTCCTCTATTCATTTGTCTGCATCCGCTCTCGAGGCACTAACATCATTTTCACTGTGGACTCCATCTCTGCAGTTCTCTGAGAAATTATTTCTGATTTGATTCTTTTCTAGAGCCTCGCTGAACTGCTTTATTGTTACCACATCAGAGAAATCTTGTGGGTGGCTTTCACACTGTCCCACCTCATTGCTCCCTGCGTTTGTCTTTGGTGAACTGGCTATCTGAGGATGCATCTTATTTAATTTTCTTCCCATATTCTTTGCTTATTTTCTTTAGTTTAATTCCTAGATTGATGCCCATAAAGTGCCTATCGTGAATTGCTTTATTGCTAGTATTTAAAAACCTTAGGAAGGGCCTGCCAGATAGCGCAGTGGACTAAATCCCTTGCTCAGGCAGAACAAAAAGACCAAGTTCGATACCCAGCACCACATGCCATGCTGGCCCCACCCCAGGGGCACACTGAGACAATGAATGAGACTAAGTGTGGTGGTGTGTGCTTGTAATCCTAGCTCTTGGGAAGCTGAAAATGGGAGGATCACTGAGTCCGATCTGTGTAGTTAGACCCTATAGAACCTGTACTAAATACACTTTTAAAAAAAGAAAAAGACAACTTAGGAAATGACTGCTTCTCTGAGGTATCTCTCAGATGTAGCTGGTTTTTGGGTTTTTGTCTTTTGCAAGACCCTACCTCTCCAAGCTGCCTGCTTGGCACAGTCCTTGGTCCCTTGGCACCAGACCATGCTATTTTCTGCAATCCTTAGTCACTTTCAGTCTTGGAGCACCAAGAAGATCTGCTGATGAGAGCAATTTTGTAACTTCTGGCTAAAGCGGTACTGTCAGCAACAACAACAGCATCAGCACAGCCTGTGAAGTGACAAACTGCGGTGATCATCATTTTGCCACCTTTAACCATATTAACTAGATTTGTGGGGATGAATCAGAGTATAAAACAAACCAGAAAACTGTATGTATTATGTAAGCCTTTAGTAAGTCAGTTTTACCCTCAGAGTTTAAAATCCAAGGGGGTTAGGGAGAGAATGCAGAAGTAGAAAGAGAAGAAGATATCAGAAACAAGGCCAGAGGACAGATGGGGATGACATCGCTTTGGGGAAATGGCACTTAAGACTGAAAGGGACAAGAGAAGGAAGAGATGGAAGGAAGCGACAGGGAAGAGATGGAAGGATGAGAAAAGGAAAAGAGAGGGAAGAGAGAGGAAAGAGAAGGAAGAGATGGATGGAAGAGACAGGGAAGAGATACAAGGATGAGAAAAGGAAGAGAGAGGGAAGAGAGAGGAAAGAGAAGGAAGAGATGGACAGAAGAGACAGGGAAGAGATGGAAGGATGAGAGAAGGAAGAGATGGACGGAAGAGACAGGGAAGAGATGGAAGGATGAGAGAAGGAAGAGAGGGAAGAGAAGGAAGAGATGGATGGAAGAGCAGACCATCAATTACTGAGAGGCCAGAAGCCAGACTCACATTCATGTAAAGGGAGAACAAAAGAAAACACCACCACCACAACAAAAAACAAACAAGAGGGAGAGAGAAAAGGTTCACTTCCATGCTTGGCTCTGCTGTCCTTGCCAGCATATGGAAAGTCAGATCCGTATTGATAACCCCAGCGAGCCAGTGGTAGCTTTGTGGTGGGGTTTGGGATAACCTCAGCAGACCTGCACCTTTGCTCCCTGGAAGTTTGGTCTGTGTTCTGGTCGTGGGGCCCACTACCAGACCTCTGCAGCAACCGGCACACCACCCACGGTGCACCTGAGCCCAGCTGGGAGCCGCTCGGTGAAGCCAGCAGCCACTCTGAGTGCTGTGCCCAGCCTGCTCCTCTCCGTGATAGCCCCTGGTCCATCACTCTCCCTTGTGCGGGATGACTGAGTCCTCAGTACTGCCCCAGCTAGGAGAGTCCTCCATGCCCGCACCGGCTGAGTCTCTCCTTGGAGGCCTCTGGTGCCAGCAGTCACCCAGCGTCCCCTGCTGACTGCTCCCCTGCCGCAGTGAATCCCGATTCGGAGCCTCGGCCAGCTACGGCCTTCTTCACTGCTTTCTCCCTCCATGTCCTCTGTGGGCTGCAATTCTTGCCTGAGACAATTCCTCGGTTCGGGGGTCCAGCTCTGGTCCTCCTGTCTTCCTCGAGTTGCTGCATTCCAGGGTGTGGATGGACACTCTCAGAGAGGCTGTCTCTGCTGCTCACTGCTCCTCATCCTGGTGCCCCTCCTGAGTTCTCGAGTCTTTCTGTCCTCTCGGTCTCTGCAATTCTGTCTCCAGCCAGTCCTGGGGCTTTCACGCTTCATCCTGTTGCTTCCCTGCTTTCCTCCACGCAGACTCAGTGGAGACTTGACCTGCAGCGTGAGGCTGGCTCGCACCTGCCCGCCTGTTTGTCTCCTGGACCTTCCTTGGCATGTGCGTTGTGTCCTTCACAGGCAACGGCAAGCCTGGAGAGCTGTGACTACTACCGAGCATTGAATTTGGGGGCAGATTTTCAGAGGCGGAGCCAGAGCTCCCCATGACTAGAAGCATTCTCTGCCCCTGGCATCCCTGAGGTCAGCGCCTTCCCCAGGAGTGCGCATCCCACGCTGTGCCCATTCTTCCCGGGCACCATCACCGTCTCTACAGCACTGACTTACACACAGACATCCTCCTCTCCTAATCACTCTGCAGCTGGGAGCGAAGGAGCATGTACCATCGCAGGCAAGCTGAGCCCTGGAAGCCACAGCACACCCTATTCCTCTTCGCCACCCTCCCCTCCCCCTCCCTCCATTTCCTGGTTTCCTTTCCTTTTGCAAAAAAATCTGTCTCCCCATCTATCTCCCCTACTTTTTATTTTCTTCCTTATTTATATTTTGGACTTCTTATATAAGAGAAGCCATGTAATATTTAAGTGTGGGCGCCTATTTACTTCGCATAACATTACGGCCTCCAGGTGCCTCCACTGTCCCACCAGTGACTCAGTGACTTGGTCCTGCTCTGCGGCCCAGGGATGCTCTGCTGTGACTAGACAATGCGTGTCCATTGTCCATTGGTCTGCTGATGGATGAGGAGCCCTCCTCCAGGTGTGCTTCACACTCCTCAGCCCTCCGTCTCCCTGGGGGTGGCCTGCGGCACTATCTTCTAAGAGTGGTGTCTTGTGCCAGCGAAAAGGGACAGGAAGACTCGAGAGACGTGAATGGTTTTAAAGAACGGGTCCTCCTGATTCTAGCAGTTGCAGTTACATATGTGTTCACGTATGTCCTCAAGAACTAGTTCCGGTACACTACCTGTATCCCTGCTGCTGCGAGAAGCCAGCGACAAAATGGTGAATACGGTTACCCCACTTCTTGTTCTAATGTGGTTTTTGTTTAGGGTGAGCAGAAAATAAGCAAGTTCGCAAACATCCTTTGGAGACTTCCTAGAGAGTGTAGGAGAAAAAACTGAAACCTATGATTGAAACTTGTTGTAGCCCCTTATCTGAGCAGTGCGGGGACACTGCACCGAGAGGAAAACAAGGCGTCCTAGCCAGCGAGCCAAGGCCGACAGTGACCGGGAAATGAGCGATGCCACGTCTGTCCGGCGCCCGAGAATGTGCATCGAATGTTATGGATGCAGGGGCCTTCTTCAAGTGAGGTCACGGGGACCCAGAGCAACTGACTTTAGGGTTTCAGTTAAATGACCTGAAATGTCTTCTACTGGCCAGGCTCCAGCAGAAGGCTGCGCCTGTGGGCTCCAGCCGCCTGGTGGCGCCTCCTGCCGTCTGTGGGCTCCAGCCGCCTGGTGTCGCCTCATGCCGGCCGTCTGTGGGCTCCAGCCGCCGTGGTGGTGCCTAATGCCGACTGTGGGCTCCAGCCGCCTGGTGGCGCCTCCTGCCGTCTGTGGGCTCCAGCCGCCTGGTGGCGCCTCATGCCGGCCGTCTGTGGGCTCCAGCCGCCGTGGTGGTGCCTAATGCCGACTGTGGGCTCCAGCCGCCTGGTGGCGCCTCATGCCGTCTGTGGGCTCCAGCCGCCGTGGTGGCGCCTCATGCCGGCCGTCTGTGGGCTCCAGCCGCCGTGGTGGCGCCTCATGCCGACTGTGGGCTCCAGCCGCCTGGTGGCGCCTCATGCCGACTGTGGGCTCCAGCCGCCTGGTGGCGCCTCATGCCG
>NW_004524731.1:3914015-3914321 GCF_000260255.1 Octodon degus
GTTCTCACGTGCCCTTCTGGTCAAATCCAGGTCACAGTCAGATTCTCAGGGTGTGTCCTCACTGTAGGTGAGCAAATCTTTTTGTGAAGATTAAAATCAACTCTGTTCTCCTCTCTTCATTTTCCTTCATTTCATTTAAAACCTTGACCTTTCCTGACTGTCCTAATGCAGCACTGCCCAGGGCAACAAGGCCAGGGACGGGCCGTGACATCACGGACCACAGCCACTCCCCGGACCACAGCCACTCCCCGGACCACAGCCATTCCACGGACCACAGCCACTCCCCGGACCACAGCCACTCCCCGG
>NW_004524731.1:3914453-3932320 GCF_000260255.1 Octodon degus
CGGACCACAGCCACTCCCCGGACCACAGCCACTCCCCAGACCACAGCCACTCCCCGGACCACAGCCATTCCACTGCCAGTGGAATAATGGAACCAGCAACCGCACGTTGCTGACTTTTACTCCCTTTCCCTTTGCCATTTCTTTAGTCGCTGCTTCTAATAGGGCCTGCACATCTTTCACTAGAATTAGCTGTTCTGTGTTTTTCCTTTCTGTGGAATTTGGGATTAGCATGAAGTTAAGGCTAACTATGAGTTGGAAGACGGACTATTGGGACAGATACCAGCTCACAACATTACTCCTCGAAGAAGGGTTTTTAACCCCCCTTTTCTTTTTTTTTTTTTTTTTTTTTTTTTTTTTTTTTTTTTTTTTTTTTTTTTTTTTTTTTTTTTTTTTGTGGAACCGAGGATTGAACTCAGGCCCTTGTGCTGAGGCAGAAAACGCTCCTCCAGCAGTATGGAGCCCCTTTTGCCCTCCCTTTCCTGCCCCTTCCTGTTTCCTGAAGCGCTGCCTGGACTGTGGGGCGTTTTCCTAGGCCCAGCCTGGGAGGCAGGAAGCGCGCACCCAGGGCTCTGGTCGGGTCCAGTCTGCAGCTGCCTGTGGCCTCAGAGCCCACCTGGGTCCCGGCTTCACTCTCTCCCTTCTGACCCAATGCCTTCTCCTGCCGCCTGGCTTTCTGTTCTTGGGGAGCAACACTGTCCCCACTGGGCACAGGGCCTTGCAATTCTTCTGCTCCTACAACACGTAAGACAGCAAAAATATGCACGAGGGTGGCCAAGCAGGGCTACTCGGGAGGGGGGAGCATGCCTTCACCCTGTGCTGTCCCACCACCTGACGCCTCAGAAGCTTCTGTCCTTGTCATGTCTCCGCTGCAGAATGCCAAGGGCACTCTGGAGGGGGCGAGGAAAGCCAGGCCCCTTCTTCGCAGAAGCCCAGAGTTCGTGCTCTTGCCCTGCTTTCCTTGCAAGCAGCCAGCCAGCCCTGGCAGAAGCAGCAGCCTGGTGCGCCGTGTGTTTTTCCATACACACTATGTCTGCTTCATATGTGTTTACTTGTAAGTTTTGTTTATCCAGTCCATTGTTGCTTTAATCCCTAATTCTGGATATCAAGGTTAGCGACAGTGAACTCTTGGAGTGTGTCCTAGAGGTCTTTCGCTTAAGTCCCATTCTGCTAGGGCCGACACCCAGCCCCTTGACTTAATCTGTGTGGTTATAAACACCAATTCACACCTCCAAGCCAAGATGCCTCTGCTGCCATCCTATGTGACAAGAGGTGGAAGGACATCGAAACTGTACGAAGCAATCAAATACACATTATCTTGAAGTTTTCCCTGAGAGGAAGAAATCAAGCCATTTGATGCATTTGTCCCGCCAGATATTTTTTTAGACTTTATCACATCCAAGCAGAAACCGTCCCACAGGGATGTGAGGTCGTGTCACTTTATCAAGCATGAGAATTCACATTCAAAGAGAAGACAGAAGGTCTCACAGTTCGTGACACAGTTGCACATTTGACTTCAGATCCTTACGAGGCCAGAGCCCACAGCAGCCCCAAGTGTACGGAATCCCCATCCTTATGGAGAAGGGGAGCCTCGCCTCACTTGGGAGACCCCCGGACACACTGCCGCCTGCCCCTGTCTGCAGCTGGCCAAGGTCATGAAGAGATTTCACTCAGGGTACTTCTGATTGCAAATTGTGCAGCTTAGAGTATGTAGGCTGAAAGTGATGAAGAAAGTGCACTGTCCCCTGGAAGTACACGCCTGGCGAGTTCAGGGGGTCCCGGGGTGCTGGGGGCACAGCCTCCTCCCACGCTCCTACAGCAGCACATCCACTGTGGCTGCAAGAGGCTTCCCAGTTCTGTGTGATCAGGACTCACAGGACGTCTTGGTATCCTGGCTGGTGTTAAGAGAAGGGACATTGCCCAGTGATTTCGCTCCCATTTCACAGGCAGTGTCACAGCATGCTCGTCCCTCGAGACTAGAGGATGAGTGGAGCCACTGCCGTGGAGCTCTGTTGGCACAGACAGACTCTTGTGGTTTCTTACCTCAGACTAGAGGCAGCAGAGGAAACGTGTTCACTACTGGGTACACAAATAGCTTTCTCCTGACCAGCCTTTGGCCCAGGGACTGGGGTAAGCACAGTGGTTATCATCATACCTGGTCCTTATTAGTAGTCAGTGAAGGTCGCAGTGTCCCCAGAACCACCCTTCAGCGGAGTGATATGGCTAGGAGATTTTACAGAACTCGAAAGCCATATGCTCTTGGGTTTGGCCTATGACAGCCCGTGTGTACAGAGCACATTGAGAGAAGAGGCACAGGGTAGAGAGCAGAGGCATAGTGTGTTCCTCCATCTGTCCACACCCATAATACCATAGCAGTGATGTCTACAATGTGCACAGGCTGTTGTCAACCAGAAAAGCTCCCCTGGCCTGGTGTCAGGGACATGGGTGAGGTCAGCCATGAGTGACCACCCACAATGCTGACCTGGGTCTCCAGTCCCTCCAGAGAGGTCTCAGGCAGCACACGGCCCATGTCGTATGATCCAGGGCACCCGTCACCAATCACCTGCACAGCCATCCCCAGCTGAGTGAAGACACTCTACACACGCACGACATCCCAGAGCTCAGCAGCTATCTTCAAAGAGGACCAAGGTCGGCCTTCAATGTGCAGTCGCCCCACTGCACTGGCCGTAAGTGTAGATGTGGTCCATAAGGAGCACACGCACCTTCAGCTTTCACGCTGAGCTCTCTTGCATGGGAAGGGTCTCTCTACATGATGTAAGAGGTTATAGTGCACGCATTGGATGTCTTTCTGCTGCTGGGATCTTCACGCTGTGGCATGTAAAAGACCTGTCTCTAGCTCGACGCCGGATTTGCCTTAGTCTCTGGCGGAGGAGTATCTCTTGGTTACGAAGTCACACACCCAGGGTGCACCCAAGAGGGATACCCAGTGTTCTGCAAATTTCCATTTTAAACTGAGGGGTAATTGCATGCTTTAGCTTTATATGCAATACTGTCACAACTTAAGTTTGGAAAATATGTGCTGTTAAAATTTATTTTCTTTTCTTAGCTTAGGATGGCATTTACTTAGTCACTAGAAAGGAGCCATGGTTTCTGAAGAATGAGCCCCAGAGCCATCGCCACAAGGTTCTGACTGTGCTGCACACCGGCCTGGCCTGGAAACGGGGAGCAGGGCCATATTTTTATGTCAGATTTTAGTCATGTTGTCCTGGGGGAAGAAGCATTCACTGATTCCCAAGTCTCATCCACTTTGCAACCCTGTCAATCTCAAAAGAAACAGCCCTGCAGTGGCCCTGTGCCCAGCGTACCTCAGAGCTGCCCCATCCCGGCCAGGCTGTGCATCTGGAGCAGGTGCTCAGAAGATCCTGTCACTGTGATGGTGACAGCCACTGTCCCATATTTTATGTGCAATTTTAGCCTGTGTTTTGTTGGAGAATTATCAGGAAAAAAAAATGAAGTTTTTATATATCGTATTCTAGGTTTTGTCTTTAATTTCTTCAGTGATTAAAAAAATGAGATGAATACCTGGCTCTGGAGGTAGCACACACCTAAACCCGGCACTCGGGGGGCTGGGTCAGAAGGGTCAGAAGTGTGAGCCCCGCCTGAGCAGCTTACGCACTTAGAAAGACGCTTTCTCAAAAAGTGGAAAAGCCTGGGGATGGGGTTCAGGGTCAAGGCCCTGGGTTCAGTCTCGAGTACCACAGAGAAAGACAGACATTCAAAAATACATGGCCATAAATATTAAATAAATTAGTTATGGGGATGCACACAATGCCCAGTTTAAAATTCAAATTACCAGCTCGTAGCCAGCAAGCTGTGCGGTTTCCCTGGACTCTACCTCCTCCCTCCACCCCCATTTCCGCAGCTGAACTGGGCTTGCTGATGTCCCGGTGGTCCCCAGGGAGCCGAGCCCACACCCTTCCTCCACGCCAGTTCCCTTGGTGTCTCAGCGCTGCAGCCCTTTCCATCCTGAGGCGCCCCTGCCCTGAGTCCTGAGCACTCCCCAGCCTCTAGAGCTCCTCCAGCTCCAGCACCTGCCGCAGGAAGTTTCTTCGGTCCCCAGATTAGCGGCTGGCTCAGCTCGGCAGTTTTCCAAATGCACTCCAGACTCTGGTGTGACCAGGGACAGAGAAATGAGCGGAGCAGGAACTCTGTGTGTCCTGGGCTTGCGCCGCTGGGGTGGGAAGGAAGGAAAGGATGGCTGACCCTGAAAAGAAAGGCCAGCAGCCCCTGCGTTGACCAGGCAGGAATGGCACTGAAGGTGATACCTGGGCCAGTCTCCTGCTGGGAAAGTGTGGCTGGGTGGGGTGGGGGCGATGGGAAGCACCCTAGCCAGAAGAGCAGGCGCTACTTGCCAGGCTGCAGGGTGGGGCCGAGCGTAGGGTCCACCTGAAAATGCATCCGGGACTCCATTCCCGAGACCAGAGCCCGTGTTCCGTGGCTGCCTTCTCGGCTCCAGGATGACAACGCGCCGCACTGACGCTGCATTCCCACAGCGCCTGTGGGCCCTCCCGTGCACCGGCTGCCCTGCCCTCCTGTGGGGTCTGCTCCCCCGCAGCCCCACGTCGCCAGGTGCAGAAGATGGCCCGAGGAGCACCTGCGCCTGGGCCTCTCGCCCTCACCTCCAGCATGCCACAGCCCAGCGGCCTCTCCACCCTCAGGGTCAGGGCACCACCGCCCTCCCCCACGTGCTCGACCAACGTTCCTCCCACTGTGGCCTCGGGCAGTCAGAGCGCAGGGTGAAAGGCACAAGTCAGAACCCCCTGTGGCGCTGGCGGGAACCAGGGTCCTATGGGGTCCCACTTCTGTGGAGAAGGGTGGAGACTAGGTCACTGTCCCTGCTCTGAATGCTCCCGACTTGGTCCAGGCTGGGCGGCGTGCCTGCTGTCCCACGCAAGCCCTCCCTGCAGGCGCAAGGCCCCCCGAGGCCCGCTGGCCCAGAGGGCACCCCGCCCCTGGCCGACGCCCTGCCGCAGCGCACCCCTGCGCAGCACCCAGCCAGCTGTAGCGAGGAGCACGTCTTTGCTGGCCGCTTCCTCGCGGAAGTGGACGCCTACAGCCCACACGGCCTCCTGCCCTGGCTCCACCCTGCCACAGCTGAGTGAACGCGGAGCAACTGCGTGGAATTGGCCGCCATTAACTTGTAATTTCTATTTTCAAGGGTTATTTCCATGGTTATTTTGATTACTCCAACATAGAAAAAGAATCATTTGAATTGTTAGTTTCTTATGAACAAAAACGCTCAGTTTGTTCAGAAAATACGTTAACATCACTTGCCACTATTTAAATGTAAAACAAACACAAATAGTGTGAAAACAAAATTTCAAACCTACTTTCTTCTGGGCTAGACAGCGGGACTTTTGGTAGAGATTAGTGGAGCTATTGGGAGCTATGAGACTCTCAGCTCCACGAGTTGATGACAGTTCCAAGTTGGGTCCTTACTTGTACCATGCAAGTGACCTTTGTTTTTAATGAAAAGGACATATCGCGTGCAGGATGACGCAATGGTTCGCGCGTCCTTTCTGCGACTGTGATGGGGGCTTCCCTATTGTCCAAATCCTTCGTATGTTATGCGTGTGTGCTGCAACCTCCTTGCATGAGGTTGACCACGTATGCAAGTGCAGAACAGCCCTGGTGTGCTGTGGGGGCGCCGGAAGACATCCCGTGCTACTTTACCTAGGGATGTGGATGGGAGGGAGAGTGCAGGAAAGGGACAGCTCCTGCGGGTCTTCCCGAGGTGGGCAGCAATGGGGCTGCCCAAGTGTCCTGCCAGGCCTCTTCACCAGGCTAAGAAGGGGCTGCTCCCCCTCAGCGCACTGTGGCCCTCAATCCTTATAACTAAAAAATAAAGGATTTGGCCTGAATTACTTCACCTTACTCCACTCAGTATCTGGCTCTTCTAGCAAGCTTGCGCTTTATTTCCAGCTCAGTTCCCCTGACAGTGAACCATGCATGTGTTAGCTATGTCCCTTCACATTTTGGGACATTCCTTTCAGTGGGAATCAGTCTCCCAGTAAGCACAAGGCCACCCCACTTACCACCATGCATAGCCCAGTCCAGTGAGGAGACCCCGGGTCATGGCCGAGTGCCCCTTGTGGTGGCCCATACAGAGTAGTAGAATTAGGTTGGAAGGCTGTGCCCAGCCCCTCCCAGTGTCTGCACCCAGTGCGCACCACGCCACAGGTCCCCACGCCACACCAACTCCAAGGCTTGGGTCCGCGCAGGCGAGTTACACTCTCACATGTATACTGAAGTCCCTTTTCACCACCCTTCCTCTTGCACCCTTCTTCTGCCCACGCACCCTCCCTCTCTGGGGACATTCCTCGTTAACTCACTGTAACCCTAGATCCCTTGGCGTTCCAGAGCCACGGAAGGTCAACAGAGAGCAGATGCTTCCTGGAGACAGCTGGTCCCAAAGCTGGGAAGCGCAGAGGCCACACGCAAGTGCCAGAGCCAGGCCACCTGTAGGGCATTGTTCTCTGGCAAACTCCGGAGCTGAGAGAGAGAGAGAGAGAGAGAGAGAGAGAGAGAGAGAGAGAGAGAGAGAAGCTGGGACAAGCGCACACCCTTCCGGCTCACAGTGACCCCTCTTCTGACACAGACCCGCCTCTGCAGGGGCTTTGGGGCTCACTCAGATCTGAGCCATGAGGCTCACTAGACTGATGGCAGCAGGACGAGGGTATTCAGCGAGGCGCTGGGAGGAATAAGACCGATGGCCCAGAGCGCCCCAACCGTCGGCCTCCGTTTGCTTAGAATTAGACTCGTGCTGTGCTCCTCCATTTCTTGTCTCCTTTGCATCACACTGACTTTCAGAAGGCTTAGCTTGGGGATTTAGACCTGAAGAATACATGATTTGAAATCAGTGATTTGTATCAGTGTAGGGTGAAGAAATGCTTGTTTACTAAACATGTTATGTTTGAATGACCTCTACTTGCTTGGAAGCTGCCCAGTCGGCCACAGATCGATGTAAACAGCTGGTGTGGGCCGGTAAAGGGGTAGCCGGCACACAGCGCAGGGGCACGGGGGCCTGCTCCTCTCCCTTACGCTCCTGCTCCTTTCCTGTCTTCTGCCACCCCGAAGCATTGCCCTGCGCCATGCCACCATACCTTGGAGCCAGCTGATTGTAGACGGTAGCCTTCGTAAATTGTGAGCTAAATAAACCTTTCCTTCCTTAATTGTGGGCATTGGGTATTTTGGCTCAGCAGTGAAAGAAAAGTTGCCAACATAGAATTTGGTTTCAAGAGTAGGGCAACTATACCTGACCACATGGTTCAATAGCCTTTTTTTTTCTTTTTAAAGTTTCTAATACTAGGAGAAAATATCATACCATGATTTTTAAATAGATTGTAAGTCAAATGTTTTTTGTTTGTTTGTTTTGTTTTGTTTGGTGGAACTGGGGATTGAACTCAGGGTCTTGTGCTTGCCAGAGAAGCATTTATTCCACTGAGCCATCTCCCCAGCCCTCAATAGCCTTTAGCGAGGGCTTGTGGGAAGAGTTTGGAAAGGTTCAGACATACAGCCTGAAAGAGTAGAGCTGAAATTATTCTGTTATAGTTCAGGAGACCAGAAGGCTGATAAAAAATATATATTTTTTTAATTTTATTTATTTATTTAGTGTGTGTGTGTGTGTGTGTGTGGCCAGCTCAGCCCACCAGGGGGTGGGGCTGGCTGGCATGTGGTGCTGGAGGATTGAACCGCGGTCCCTGAGCTTTGCTAAGCTTGTTCTAAGTAGGTGCTTTAGACCACTGAGCCATCTCACCAGACCTGATAAAAAATATTGCCAGTGAACACCAAGCTTGGGAGGTTTCTGCTGGGCCAAAGGTCTACATTGAGTGCTGGCCTCCAGATGATGCATGTGAAGGCTTGATAGAAAGTTTATCTAAACTTTGTCTGTCCAGACATTGCATGAGACTGAGATTAAGGACAATTGACTAATTAATCTGGCAGAAGAAATTTCAAGGCAGTCAAACGCTGAGGCTTTGGCATGGCTATTGTTGGGAGCTTTTAGCCAGATACATGTTGAGAATCAAGAGCAAAGAGCCCAACAAGATGATTGAAAATGTTTTAAGTTTGGTCAGATAGGAAGCTGCAGGAAAGCTGTGTGCAGCACGTAGAGTCAAGGAGATCTCAGTCTCTGAGAAGGAACAGAGGAGTAGAAAAGACGGCCTGAGGGCATCACAGGAGGCAGCAGCGCTCCGCCTTCGAAGCCTCAAAGCTGAGATTGAAAGACTTTGCTCTGAGGAGAAAGCTGCAGAACAGTAGATGCCAGAGTGGCCGCAGGATGGAAGCTTTGTTGCTTGGGGTTGGACTCATAGTGCTCAGCCATCCAGGCCCTCGACCCCGACAGCCAAGAGAGAAGAAAGCCTGGCTACTGGCCCAGCTGGCAGCGCACCTTGGCATCATCCACGTGGTGCTGGTTTAGGTGCATGCAGAATGTGGGGCAAAGAAGACTTCCACCCCAATTTCAGAAGGCCCAGGAGGCCAGGCAGTGCACCCCTGAGGGGTGGTGTGTGAAGCTGTGAATGTGAAGCCCGAGGTGCAGTGGAGACCCCAAGAGTTTGGAAAAACCAGGTGCATGGAAGGTCTAAGGAAAGCTAAAAGGAGGGAACAAAACAGGCCTAGGAGAGAAGCCATGGGAGCTGTGCCCACCAGAGTGCTGCAGGGGTCGAATCCCTCAACCCCCTTGCCTCTCCGGGACTGAAGGCTCGCCCTGCTTTAGTTCCAATCCTTGTAGCCCCCCCTTTTGTAACATTTGGAATGAAAATCTTCATCTTGTGCTACCGAATGTTAGAACTAACTTTTCATTTGGACATGGGCTTGCAGCTCAGAGTTTCTCTTACGTCTCACAGGAGACTTGGGACTCTCAAATAGATTAAGTGCCTCATACATAAGAGTTGTGCATGGAATGTTTCCGTTCTAGTGTAATATCATGTTGACAGAATTAGCGCTGGTTCTTAAGGACTGCTAGCCCTGTGTGCTGTTGCTGACACAGTGTGTCGGCACGACTTGAGAAGCTTAGCTGCCCGGCAGCCACACAGCCCGGGTGAGCAGCGCATTCTTACTGCTCCGGGGTGCGGTCCACGGTGTCAACCTGAGGAGCATAAGTTTCAGCTCAGTGATTCTCAGAAGCCCGCCAGGACCAGGCCTTGGAACATCACAGCTTGCAGAAGAGGAAGGCGCAGGGGCTGGGGGCCTGCAGAGCCAGTGGAGAGGAGGAGGAGGAGGAAAAGAGCTCTGGGTCCTGCTGCTGCTGTTGTCCTCTGCTGCCTTGGTTGTCACCCTTGCTTTGTAGCCAGCTGATTATGGGCTGAAACCTCCACAAACTGTGAGCTAAATGGACCTTTCCCTCCATACTTCTAGGTGTTGGGTGTTTTGTTCCAGCAGAGAGAAAAGCAACCAACACATTCTCGTAGTAAAGATTAATTTATATGATATATACCCACATATCATAGGTATAATTTCTCTGCTTTTACTATTGTTTCATAATTCCTTGCACAAATTAAGGCATATCTTATACGAGAAGGTAGAATATGAAATTAGGCTGTTGTTATTCCTAAATTACAGATATATCGTTTGCTATGGTTAGAAGATTGAAAGCAATTTCAGAAATCAAATTGAGGCTGCGAGTAACTATACTAGCCTAACTTAAGTAGCTTACATCATTTTTTAGTGAAATTAGTGTCTGTAATTTCAGCACTCTAAATTATAGCCCATTACTTCTTTATGGAAACGTGACTTAGCCGTTAATACTTTTTGAAATTGAAACCCCTGGCACATATTATGTCATGCATGTAGTGACTGTTACTTGTGCAGTGGCTGATGCCTATGTACCTTCAAAAATATCTGCTCCATGTTATGCCTAAAATGTTTGATATTCAAACAGATAGTGAAGTTAAACCCAACTGCATATGCTGTAGGGTAGGAATAAGCTTCTCTTCTGGAGGGTTAACAATCTGAGTTTGCAGACCAAAAATTAGAGAAATAGAAGGGCTGCAAGGACAGCCAACATTTTGACCCTAAACTTTCAAGGTCAGTGAAGACTCAGGACATAGGAGAACTTGTACTGTAACATCATATAACTCAGTTGTGTCCCAAATTTTCTGATCAAGGAGATTATGAGGCGACAGAGCCATGTGATTAATGATGTAAAGTGTGCCTAAGGAGAGTCACAGGGAGAGAAAACATTCTCTCAGGCTTTCACAAAGAGCACATTGGCCAAGCAATGGCTGTGACTCATCCACATGGCTGACACTGACAAAGGATCTGCAAACTGCAGTATGGGGTTACAGGATAAATGCTGAGGGTACTTGACTGACCTCATCAGATACAAAAGTTCCATTTCTTGTTATACAGGTCTTGCTTTATCTTGGTCTTAACCATCCAGCAGAAAAGTATAATGAGGTATATGAAGTGAAGCCATACTAACATGCTGAGCTGTGAAAGGCTCAAGTCAACAACTTCTGTGGGTAACCCACTACTATTGTGGGCTGCTGGACTGGGTTGGATTGTTTTGCTGAATTTGCACACTTATAGTATTTAGCTGCCAATGGAATACCCATCTCTGACAGGACTAAACAAAAAAAGGGGATACAAAGGAAGGACCATTTTGTATCTGTACATGCAGAATAGTTAGGATAGATATACAGCTACTTTTGCTTAATTCAATGAGAAGAAATATTTGTACTAATAGTGTTTGGACAGGATATCCTGTCTGCATCTTACATTATGAATAATCATTAAGAGGACAGCATTATGCAATGTATTAAGTATTGAAACTGTCCTATTAATCAGTTTTGAAACTGTCTCATTGCTATTTGTTTCTCAATAAAAAATATAGAAAACAAAACAAAACATAACATAACTACCATTAATAGTTAAAAGAAACACTTTTTCTCAGTCCAAACTCAGCTTTTTTTGTTTGTTTGCTGGTTACATCTTCAGCTGGGCCGTCCATGTGCAGCCCACGCTGCCCTCGATCTCCCAGGCTGGCTTGTAGCACTGCATCCTCCTGCCTCAGCATCCCAAGTGCAGGGACTACCGGAGGGACCACTCTGCCAGCAGGTTCTATCCTTGTGTCACACCTGGGAGGAGGCCAAATGATAATGTGGAGAATTGTGCATAGAAATACTCTGAAGTGATAAAGTATTTATTTAGGTGACCAAATCAATTGGTTTGATCAGTATCTTACATTAAAGTATGTGTCTCACAAAACATTCTCAAATGATTTATTTATTTATTCATTGATGGTACCAGGGATTGAACTCCTGCCCTTGCGCTCCCAGGCAAGCACTTATTCTACTGAGCCATCTCCCCAGCCCCAACTTTAATGACCTTTAATTACTCATTTTGGTCCTGTACTCCTGAAAGTGCTTAATACTTGCAGAAGGGGCGTATAAACATGTCACATGACACATGCTGACATCACTTGGGTGCAATTACTAGGATGTGCTGAGAGAACAGTTTCCGAAATCACTGGTACACTGCAAGTAGGAGGGAATTTTCCTGGGATACTCACGCATCTAATCAGTAGTTCTTGAATTTTAGAATCTGAACATTGACAAATAGAGGTTTCCAACTTAATTCCATTTACTATGAAATGCTTAACATATATCTCATTATATTTTGCCTCAAGTGCAGTTTTTTTTTACAAAGTCTCCAGCTTTGGTCCGGGGCGGGGTGACAGTGGCTGATAGCTCCTGCTAAGGGCTGTCCTTGTCCCTACCATGCGTAATTTCGGCCGTGGCCTGGAAGACGTCTCGGAGGAGGGAGCCCTGAGAACTGCTCACGACTGTCCAGGCCAGGGCCTCGCAGCGTGCCGCAGTGTCTGCGCAGCAGTACCCAACGTCCCTGTCCGGTGGCGGCTGCTGCCCCTGGGGGCGGCAGGGGCTCAGCAGAGCCCTTCTGCCGGTTCTCACCGAAGGCTTCGTCTCACGGGTCAGGGGGCGGTGTGGGATTCTTAAGACTCCTGTAAGATCTTCTGGGGCGTTAATTTTGTTCAGCTCATTACTTTATACCAGAATATGCTTATTTTTTATTTCATGTGAATAGTAAATAAACACGTTGTTTAACCTGAAGATACATAAAGCGAGTGTTTCCTCTCCGAGCGCCTGCTGCCGGCCGGGTGATGTATCTGCTGGAAAGACGACGTTAACACCAGGGCCCTTGCGAGCTCATCCCTGTGTTCTCCCTTCTGGCGGCCAAACAGCCCGAGGAGCCAGCGCTGCTGGAAGACGGGAGCTGTGGCAGCCAGCCGGGCAGTCCCCACGCGTTCGGCAAGAGACGGGCGTTAATTTTCCTTTTAGATCCTCACTACTGTAGTTGAGAAACACATTAGAATTTAAAACGTATTTTTAGAACGCAAATTGCTATAAGCCAAGAGCGGGCTTGCCGGAAGTCGTGGAAGCAGACGCAGCGCTGAGAGCGCATGGAGACGGACTCCGCGGAGGTGCGGCGGCGTGCGGACCCGGCAGGCGGGCTCGCCCCGCGGGAGGAGGGCGGACGGCGGCGCGCAGACCAGCCGGACCGCAGCGCCCAGGCCCGAAGCGCGGCTGCAGCGCGGCAGCGGACGGACTGCGGGCTCCGCGGGAACTGCCCCTTTAAGATCCGTAACGCTGAGTTAAGGAAAGCGTAGAATGAAAATGTCAGCGATTCTTCTTTATCCAGAACGCCCTCCCCCAACACTACGCCGGGGACTGAATTCAGTTCTTCACCGTAAGCCACTTAAAAAAAAATCAGCACGGGGTCTCATCAGGTCTGTAATGTGCCCAGGCTGGGCTTGAACTTGCAGCTCTCCTGCCTCAGCCTCCCAGAGCGCTGGGACTACGGCCTTATGCCACCATGCCTGTCTTTCATAGAACTTTTAAACATTTATTGGGGGCTGGAGAGAAAGCTGAGCCGACTGAAGTGCCTGCTTAGGCAAGCTTAGGCAAGCGCAGGCCCTGCGGGGGCTCCGCAGCACCACCTGCTGTGCCGGCCCGGCCGGGCATGCCAGCGGCCCAGATCCCAGGCCAGTGGTGCACGCCTGGAATCCGATCCTGGGGAGGCTGAAAGACAGGAGGGTCACTGTGAGTGGAGCTGTGTAGTGAAACCCTTTAGCAACAAATACATTTAAATAATAATAATAAAAAGATAAACATTTGTTTACTTGTGAGGGATAAAATCAGCCAGTGCTAGCGATGTTTCTACGGCCATACCACCCTGAGCGTGCCTAATCTCGTCCGAATACTCCACAGAAACAAAAGCGGCAGAAAAACTTCCGATACATGGGTGGGAGTGTCCCACGTGACAGTGCAGGTACAGCTAATCTTGTATCTATGTGAAAAAAACAATTCCGACAAAATGCCCTCTTGTGAGGCCGGAGTCGAGTGGGCAAGGCTCTTCCTTGCTGAGATAAAGTCTCGTGGAAGCCACAAGGAGGAGATGCCTTGAAAGTAGTGCTTTTAATTTTAGCAAGGAAATACTGAGTCTATTAAACGTGAAGGAAAAATGTCAGTGTTGATTTATTTCAAACCAAATACAGCAGGTAAGCTGGAGTCCCCCAGACACTTGTCCCCGTGCGGCTTGTCACTCACCGAAAGGTCAGGTTGGCGCGGGGCAGGGCTACTGGGGAGTCTCAGCTGGGATACGTTGAGGAGGCAGCATCCCGATCGTTAGGATCTGCAGCCACAGCGTCCCCACCTCTCTGAGGGTTTGAAAGGCTCAGGGCTTGTCTCAGAGTTGATCCAGCTGAAGCGTGTCCCCAGGTCTCTGAACACATGAAGATCAGCTCTAGAATCACACAGTAAATCACCAGAGCCATCCCGTCAGGCAGGAGAGCTTATTAAAATGGCTCTGACTTCAGGCTATTTATTGCAAGTATAAAACAAAATTTAACTCAAAATGACCCCTTCCGGGGGTGTTTAGCTTTTCAGCTGCTCCGCAGCTGCGGTTATGGGTGGTGGACTTTGTCTACCTGGAGAGACAGCTGGAGTCTGAGTCTTTAAATGAAGGAAAATTGCTGCCAGACAGTTTCAGTGACACCTCCTAGCCTGAGGCCTCTGGCTCCCAAGCACACCTTTGCTGACAAATACGAATGTAAACACCTTTCTTCTCCACTTTGATCCTCGGTACCTTTCATTATTAAATAAATTCAATGGAAAAAAACGTGCTTACTAAAAGTAAAGGTGATTTTCCCCTTTCCTTTGGTTGTCTCTTTACTCTGTTAATTTTTCATTTGACTATGAAGATTTTTAAATGATTTACCCTCATTTGTTGATTCTGAGGGTCACTGGGGTCTTATTCAGTAAGTCCTTTCCTATGTCTGTTTTCCAGTTTTGCCTGTTTTAACATTGAACAGGCTGGATGTTTCAGTTTTGGTATCTAGCCTCCGCTTTGTCGTGATCTGGTTCTACTGCAGGGTGAGAGGTGGAAGTCTGCACGCAGTCCTGTGCATGGGGCAGCCAGTTTTCCCAGTGCCGTTTACTGAAGAGGTGCTCCTTCCCGCAGTGTTCGCTTTTGGTCCCTTTGTCCCAGATCGGATAGCGGGATGTGCCTGGCGCTGTGTCCACGTCCTCCTTCCTCATTTACGCGTGCGTGTTTTGTGGACAGTGTCATGCGGTTTTTACCACTAGAACTATATTATCTAACTTTAAATTGGAGACCGTCATGTCTCTGCTTGGTGATTGTTGCCCTGGATTGCTTTGCAATTCTGGGTCTTCTCTGCTTTTCCATACAAGTACGAGGACTGAGAACTGTTCTTGTCTTTTTTCTTCCTTTTTCAGAGCTGGGATTGAACTCAGCCCTTGCACTTGCCAAGGAAGTGCTTATTCCACTGAGCCATCTCCCCAGCCCTGGCTGTTCTTTTCTAGGCTTGTGACAAATGCTATTAGGATGGGGATTGCTTTGAACCTATGTATCTTTTTAGTAATGTTGCTGTTTTGACACTAACTTATCTGTCTAGAAACAGGTAATGTCTTTCCACTTTCTGTCATGTTCTTTCTTTTTTAATTTTTTAAATTAATTTTAATGAGAAAGAAATAGCAATGAGACAGTTTCAAAGCAGGTTAGTAGGGCAGTTACAATAGCTAATGCATTGCGTATTGTTGTCTTCATAGTGGTTACTCAGAGGGCAAGATGCGGACAGGATGTCTCATCTGAGCACTATTAGTACAAATCTTCTCGTTGAACTAAGAGGAAGTCGCTGTATATGTATCATAACTATTTTGTATACACATTTTTTTCACCACAAAAAAGGTCTTTTGTTTATATCCCCCCTTTTTTGTTTGTCATGCTCTTTCATCCCTTTCTTCAGAGTACTGTCATTCTTTTGATAGAAGCCTTTCGCTTCCTTGAGTAGGTTAATTCCTATGTATCTAACTCTTTTCAGGCTACTGTGAGACCGTTTTCCTGATTTCTCTCAGTAGGCTCATGGTGGGTGTCCAGGAAGGCTGCTGGTTTTTGTGAACTGCTTTTGTATGCTGCTGTGTGGCTGAGTCTGTTAGTTGTGAGTGTCACTTACTGCGATTTGAGATCATGTATGCAGAGAACCATGTCGTCTACCGGAAGGATGCTTCAACGTCTCCCTTTCATAGTTGTTCCCTGTATTATTCTTTTCTTTTGCTTGATAGTTCTGCTAAGGTTTCAAGTACTATGTTGACCAGAACTGCTGAGACTGAACCAGTCTCATCTTTGTGCTGGTTGTAGCTGAAATCTTTCGCTGTTTCTCCATTTGGATGTTACGACAGTGTGTTTGTCATGATGGCATTCGTGAGTCTGCAGGAACAACTTCTATGTCTGTGTTCTTCGGGTTCTTACCATGAAGGGATGTTGGACTGGTCGAAGCCTCCTTCTGCATCTTTGAGATGGCCATTCGGTCTTTGTCCTGTTTCTGTTTCTGTGGCATATTCCACGTGCTGACTTACACACGCAGACCCAGCCCTGCACCCCCGAGGAAGCTGATCCCGACACGCTATTTGGTCTTTCGTGAAAATGTTGCTCTCTGCTGCCTCCGCCCTGGTGCAGATGTGCACACCCTCCTCGGTCATCACTGAGACTGGCCTGCAGCTTCCTTGGTGCCAGGTCACATGAGCTTCTGGCACTCACAGGGCACTCGTCCTGCCCGACTCCGTGGCACGGGGGGCAGCATTGGTGTGTGATCCTCCGGAGTGGGCGCTGCTGGAATTCTGTGGCAAATGCTTCAGTTCTGAGAATTTTTTTGCTAAGGTTTTATGACTGCTTTCCTTGCACGCTCTTTGCGTGTCACAGGCACTTACACTTTCTTGGCTCAATTTTGTTAAGAATTTCTCCATTTTTCTAGGTTCTCCAGTTCACTGGAGCATAAGTTTTTGAAATGATTAAAAAGGAGAGAGAAAAAATTAAAGCATTAATTGCTCTTTTCAATAGACTACCAGAAATCAACAGTACAATTATCCAAATTATCCTGTAATTTCTTCTATATGAAGGATGAAAAATATAGGCAGCTGAAAGATGAAGATAAAAGATGGATAAAAAGGAGCTGAGAGGTGGAGATCAGAAGTGGATCCTGCCACGAGGGAGACAGGAGAGGAGAGAAGAGAAGCGAAGAGGACCAAGATGCAGTGTGTGTGTGTGTGTGTGTGTGTGTGTGTGTGTGCAACTTCACGTCTAGATGAGTACACTTATTATATGTGACAGACATATACTGATAAAAAGAATAACCACAGGAAATAATAGATGTAGTAAAACAATCATTTAGAAAATTAAAAATACTTTAAATTCTTCCCTCTCTGCCCAGCTTCTCTGATTTAATAGTTTCCTTGTCTCAATGTAAAATTGTGTTTATTCATTGCAGTATAAACATTAATACACATAGATATACATAAAAATTTAATTGTACATTTTGTTCAAAAAATTAGTGTAATTATCCATTAGTTGCATCAGTGTTGGTTCTTTGCTATGTGCAAAGCTTGCTAATTTTGTTTTATAAATTTCCAAGGCATTTTCTAATTTTTGTGTTCATTAGGTCTATTGGTGACCAATGGGGTAAACAGCAATCGCCCACATCTTGGTGAACAACTTTTCTTTATTACCTCTGTTGGTATTCACTTAGAAATACCATAAATTGCATTATTTAATGTGCACTGTATTAAATGTTTTATCTTCATTTAAAATATATTTTTCACTTCAGAAAAACTCAAACTTCTTACTAACCAAGCCTTACTGAGCTGACACAACGTGCGAGTGTGACGCATCCCTTGGTCACTGCATGAAGGGCTGTCCGTTGCGTCACGACCTGGTGTCAGTGCAATGGCTTTAGCACTGACAGGTAACGGAGCCGTTACACAGATTAGATGCAAAAACATGTAAATGAAACCTGAGTCTCGAGAAAGTTCTGTGTGCAAGTTTTTCCTCACCGTCAACAGAATTCTCCCCAGCAGCCCACTTGTAACTATTTCTGGCCACGCCCCCTGGACAACCCCCCCCCCCAGTGCACATGGGGCGACCTGCTCCGCACAGGGCTGTGGCTCCTGCCTCCAGGCCGCCCTCTTGCTTCCTCCGCACCTGCCTGCACCTGCCCCAGGTGCGTGGCTCGCTCCAAGCAAGTCCAGCATAGATTTCACATGTCCTGTGAGGCTGCAAAATTGGAAATTCAGCCAAGTTACAGTTACTAGCATTACACTTCACAAACTCCTCTCCTGTGCTGGTGCTCCTCTCCCGTGCTGGTGCTCCTCTCTCGTGCTGGTGCTCCTCTCTCTCTTGCTGGTACTCCTCTCTCATGCTGGTGCTCCTCTCTCATGCTGGTGCTCCTCTCTCCTGTGCTGGTGCTCCTCTCTCCTGTGCTGGTGCTCCTCTCTCTCTTGCTGATGCTCCTCTTTCATGCTGGTGCTCCTCTCTCT
>NW_004524731.1:3932723-3933642 GCF_000260255.1 Octodon degus
AGTGCTCCTCTCCCGTGCTGGTGCTCCTCTCTCTCCTGTGCTGGTGCTCCTCTCTCGCTGGTGCTCCTCCGGCCGGAGGATCCTGCTGAAGTGACCGAGCACCGTGCACTCCTCTCGCCCTGCAGCTTCGGCCTGCAAAGGACTTAGTTACTCACAAGGTGGATGAAACAGGCCCCAGAGCCTGCATCTTGCTGCCGTCCTGTGCATGGCCTGTCTGTCGCCTGCTTTCCTGTCTCCTGATCAGAGCAGCACTGGCCCCGAGTGACCGGTCAGCTGACGCTGTGTGTCCCCTGGCTCGCCCCTTGTCTCCCGCATCTCCAGTCCCTTAGGTGCGGTGTTAGGGTAACATGGCGTGCCTGCTCACATCTCTGTAGCTGCCCATCTCTGCTTCAGTAGGCAGCTGATTCGGGCAGCACCCCTGAGAAGATCTGCGGTGTTTAAATCCAACTTAAACAGACACCTCAGCTGCTCTCCTTTCTTCTATGGTTCCGTGAGGAAAAGCACACAGGGAAACACAAGCGGATCTTCTGAAAACCTTGCTGGTGTGGTGCCGCCCGGCTCACGTTCCTCAGGACTGGGATGCAAGACCACCGCCTCTGCACGCTTCTGACCCCAAACCCGTGAGAACCGCTTCCCTTGACAGACCTGAGTCACCTAGACAGTGCTGGCAGGAAGGAGTCGCAGCGGAAACGACACACCACAGAGGGGTCTGACATTGCTAAGTCTAAGCGTATTTCAGAGATTGCTGCTACAGAATTGCTAAGAGGACATTGCCTAGAATAAGAGACAGATCACAGAACCACGGGGTGAGGTAAAGAGCTGCCTTATCGGACCTCCATCTGCGTGCGTTCATTAATGGCCACGTTCTCAAGCTGCATACCCTGCTTCTTCTTTTATTTTAGGGAAGGGCCCACAGGGT
>NW_004524731.1:3934087-3935505 GCF_000260255.1 Octodon degus
TTTGATCAGTTATGTCTGACCACGTATAAAACACCAAGTGAGTACACGTGTGTATGCATTCATGTGACATATATTAAGTGGACATGTATGACGCATCTTTACATGGACAGGAATGTATTATATGGAGATACACGTTTATATGAAGAGGGAAGGAGAGCTGATACCTGGAATATATAACTTTGTAGTTTCAACATTCTTCCGTGTACAGTCCCGTGCGTCTGCATTTGTCATTGCCATTCATCTCCAGGAGGTCTTCGTCGCCTCACTGTCATCGGACGCGACCACAGCCTGTGTCCGAGCGTCCCCGTCTTCTCCGTCCTCTCACTCGGCTCTGCTCGCCTTCCCTTCCTGCCCTGCCCTGGCTCTGTGGAGCCCGTGTCTGTGGCCGCGGGCGGAGCTGCTCAGTCCCTGGCCAGGGCCGTGCGCCCCAGTCCCTCCGCGCTGCGCTGCGCTGCGCTCCGCTCGGGGACAGCTGGGTCCCCGCCGGAGGAGCAAGGCGTCCTGGACGCGGCGGCCCACGCGGCAGATACTTCTGGAGACTGGCAGTCGGAAACACGGTGGTGCAGGTTTCTTCCGGGCTTCTCCCGCCCGGAGGTCGGCGGCGCGCGTGTATCCAGGCGGTTTTTCCCGTGTGAGCTCCGGTCCTGACCTAGTCAGGTGTGATGAAGTCGCCAAGCCTGGTGCGCTCGGGCAGACCCTACTGACTCGACCCGAGCCGAATTCCACTGCAAGGAGCCAGCGTCTGCACGCACACACAACCTGAAGAGCGGGGCGCAGGAGTCCAGTAGATGGCCGGGGAGCACCGCTCGGCCATGCGCCTCCCTAAGTGTCTCGCAGCTGCCAACCCCGCCCTCCATCACTGTCTTCATTAGTGACGCAACTGCCGTTGTCTAAAAATAGCACAGTATGTTCTCTTTCATTTTTGAAGTTCCAGGTTCTTAAAATTATTATTATTTTTTAAATTTGGCACAGGGTGTCACTATGCAGCTCAGATTCGTAGTGATCCTCCTGTTTTCAGCCTCCCCAGCACGGGGTTCACAAGCCTGCGCCACCACGCCGGGACATGGTGGCCTGCTTGGTGCTCCCAGGGGCAAGGCTGGTGCAGCGTGTGGTGCTGGGGATCGAGTCTCCGTCCCTACACTTGCTGAGCAGAAGCTCAGTCTGTTGAGCTATCTCACTGCCCTCCTCTTTCATTTTTATGCATATTCTACAGGTACTTTCCTTGAAGTTTCCCTGGAAATTTTATATAACATCCTAGGTCATGGCAACAATTAAGTTAATCCTAACATCTTTCATCATGTGTGTACAAAAATTGCTCTTGTGATGCCTGCCTCACCACTTTATGGCGCTGATGCTATAATTTCATCTCTATGTTACACTTCTATTAATATGAATTTATAATAATTTCATGTATCCAG
>NW_004524731.1:3936730-3938168 GCF_000260255.1 Octodon degus
ACGTGCAGATGTTTCTGGCTGGATAGCAGGGCCATTTCCGTCCAGAGTACCAGGAGCAGTTCTGGCTGGTCTCTGCGGCACGGATCTTCCTGGTGCTTGCTCTTGTGCTGTGCCCACAGGGCACAGGTGAAGGCCCCCGTCCTCTGAGTGGGGCTACTTTTCCATCAAATCAGCACTTGTGTCTTAACTCGTACAGAAATCCCTTGCCCACTCATGACGAGTAAAGGACTGGCACGCCGCGCGTGGACTCACTCTGCACATTTCCTACAGTTACGCAGCATGCTAACTCCGTGTCTCTCTGTTGCAGTGAGTCAGGGAGGCGTTTCATCGGCTTCGGACATGTGCCCAGACCCGGGGATTCCGGAGAATGGCAGGAGAGCGGGCTCTGACTTCAGGTAGGAGGCCGAGCAAGCTGCCTGGGGGGCGGGGGGTGGGCACTGACTGCTGCTGCGGGCATGCATAGCCCCGTCTGCCGTTATTGATCAGCCCTTGTCCTCTGGATTTAAAGATGTGGTTTACCAACTATGACACAGCTGTATTATTTGTAGAACTCTAAGAGATGTGGTGCCAACAATTCCAGGTACCCTAGAATTCATGCCTTTCAATACAGTAGCTGACATGAAAGCTTTAAATGGGTGGCACAAAAATGTATCTTTAGAGCCGTTTTCCCTATTTTTACTTCTGCCATTTGATATTTTAATGCTTTTAATACTTAAAGAATAAATTGGGCAAAATGTAATTATAGCCTTCTAATTATTCCATTAAATAAGCGTTTAAAATGAGGAATGGCAGTTGTAGTCAGCTGCAGTTTATTCAGGAAGTGCTGTGACTTGCTGCAGTCACTTGGTAAGCACCAGAGGGCAACGGCCTCGCAGCAGCGTGAGCACGCCCGGCCTGGCTGCGACCGGCCACGGCCGGGGCTCTGCATCGCGCAGTGTTTCAAGCAGCGTCCTCTGCGCTGATGTCCAAGGCAGGAGTGCGCCGGAAGGTGAAGAGGAAAGGAGCAAGAGATGAGCTCTTCCCTTTTTCCCCCTGGGGACAACTTCAACATTTTAAAGACAGAAATGGAAAACTTGCGAGTGGAGAACTATGCCCTCTGAAGGGAGGCGAGGCCCCCCGAAGGGAAGCATGATGGACAAGGTTAAGGAGCGACAGGGGGGTGCTTAGCCAAGACCACGATGCTTGGATGGGACCCGCCATAGCGCGAGTTTACTCTAGCTCACGGTTTTCATGCTTGGGGGCTGTTCCTGGTGGCAGGCTCCTGACCGCTGAGTCCCCGCCTGCAACAGATGTCACTATGCAGCACAGGGCAGCGCCTGCACCTCCGTTCTCTGCTCCTCTTACAGAGCTACAGGCCCCAGCACGGGCTTCCTGCCCAATCACTTTAATAGTGCAGTCCCTCTCCCAAGACCCCACCTCTGCATACCATAGCTGGGTT
>NW_004524731.1:3939028-3952190 GCF_000260255.1 Octodon degus
GTGCCGTGTTAGGGGTCCGAGTGACCGTGAGGAGGACCCACAAGTGCTGTGAGCAAAATGTCCCAAGTGCTCCCTGAGAGCCCGTTAGGCTGCCACTCTGGTCCTCAAAGACGAGGCGCTGCGTCGCTCTCAGATTCCTTGTGCCAGCCGTCGTGAGAGCAGAGCCGCGCAATCTGCAGCCAGAGGTGCGTCTTGTCCACTTGTCGCTCCGCCTCCGGAGCCTTTGCTTCCCCTACTGGAAGCTCTGTTAATGTGAGTAACATTGCTCTATGTGATCCTGAGACAAAACACCTGCCACCCAAGTGAGAGGAAGGACTACTCGGCGTGGCTGAGGAGGTTTTGGCCAGGGCTGGCGCTCCTAGCAGGGCGGATGGAGGGAGGGCATCGCGGAGGAGCCGCAGTCCATGCAAGCAGAAGATGGCAAGAGCCAGCCGGCACGGCGGCTGCCCTCTCTCCGTCCCCGCTGTCTTCTCCAGGCTCCTCCGGGCGGGCAGCCTCCCCCGCGGGACCCAGGGCCCTTCATCCAAGCGCTGCACCACGAGCCAGTCCAGGGCTCTCACATGCTGCCCTGAGCCACCTCTGAAGAGTGCTGTGTGTGGCCACGCAGGAACTTGGGGAAACGTCTAGAAACAAGCCGTAACCCGGCACTCTTGTTGGATTCGGGGGCTTGATGGCATAAAGTCCCTCGGTAATATTGTATTCCCTGAAATCCTACTTGAAAATATTACAAATTATCTCATCAGAAAAGTCTTCAAAGTATATTGGGAACCTGTCAAACTCGTGGTGGCAGATACAATTGTCAAAATTTCTGATTTTTATTACAAAACATTTATGTCATTGACTACAAATTGTGTCACCTTCTTTGAAAAGAAAGATGTATTCATCCAGTTTTAAGAAAATATTTGACAAATCATAGCAGTGAGTTAGTCTTCAATTAAAGACATGCTCAGTGGAGCACACTGTTGTGCCCCTAATCAGACACTTGCATGTGTATTATTCTGAGACACCGCCGGGGCCCAGGGACCTTCACTGCGTAGCAGGCTGCTGTCCCCTGGTGGGGAGGGGGGTCAGCAATCCCCTGCTGTTCCCAGCTTAGCTCTGTGCCACTGGTGCAGAGGACAACACAGGGCAGAAGGCAGGAGCCCCGTCGTCCTGCGGCGGCCGCGGCTTCGTCCTTGAGCCCTCTGCAAGTGGCGCCCTCCAGAGGTCAGCAGGGAGCACCTTGGAAGAGACCCACCCTGTAAGTCATGGTTGGGAAGGCAGGGAGCTAGGAAACGCCCCTCCGGGTGGCGGCACACTGTGGCTCAGGGCAGACGCTCGCTCGAGGTGGATCCATCCGACTGGCAGGGAGCTGTCCTCGGGGTGGCAGAGTGTGGCGGGCACGAGGCGCGCAAGGGCTACGTTCATTCGCCAACCGCATCCACTGTTTCTTGTGACAGTGGAACCCAAGCGGGTCCGCACGCAGAGGAGGGGGATCCATCTGGGAAATGCATCAAGGCGCCTCCGGCGGGACAGCCCGCAGCAGCCTGGCGTGCGGGAAGCCCCTGCAGAGGCTCATGTTTATCGCTGCGGCGGGCACTCTTCCTTGCTTATGGTGCTTCTGAGACTGTTTTTAATGCAAATCCATTCAGTTCTTTCTACATTTTTATAATAAAAACTAATGACTGACGTATAATCCACACTAATGACCGACGTGGTCCAAGATGAGTGGATAAATTCATTTGCATTTAGTACTGTAATTATATGTAATTTAGGGCTATTTTCTCTGGAAAGAGCTCACTTTATTAAGTTGGTAAAATATTCCTCATCCCATTTTATTTATACTGCTATTGTTTCCTGGAAATCTTTTTTCTCTATGGGCAATCTAAAGATTAACCCCTGCATTATCTATAAAGTATTCAAAGTAAATGGAGTGTAAAACACAAAGCTTTCTTATTTGAATTCAAATCAGTTTGAGGACAGGGCTCTGGCAGTACTCTGAACTGCCACCCGCTATCTACGAGGTGGTAGGTCCGCTGGAACTAACTACTCATGAGTACAGTTGATGGAGAGTCAGACACAGCACGTGAGAGGGCGCTTCCCCGGGCGAGGGGCGTGCACAGATGAAGCTCAAGCCTGCGTGGGACTCACCCGAGCCCTGGGGACTTTGGTAGATTGTACCAGGTGGAATTTCAGTCATTGGTGTCTTCGCACTTCCCACACACGATTGCTGGATGGGGGTCGGCTTGTGGACTTCCCACAGTGGAGGGCCATGAGGTCAAGGAGCTGAGAGCCCGCTGTGCTCACCGTGGGCACCACGCTCTGCTGCTTGGTTACTCTGACTGTAAGAGTGGGCATCAAGTTCTACCTGCCAGGGTCGCACCCGGCACACCACCGGCCGGGCCTGCAGCCCTGATGTGCCCCTCCCCATACCCTCCCCACATTGCACCCCAGCCTGCAGCACCTCGTGTCTGTGTGTTGAGAGCGTCACCTCGGGAAGTCACGAGGCGCTGACGCCAGGACACCGGGCTTATTGACTTTACTTCTTATTACTCTGCCCGGCTCAGGGCGGGCACTTTTCCTCTTGAATTGGATTAAACTCAAGCTAACAAGTCTGTCCCTCGAGATATACAATCGTAGCCTCATTAGTACTCTCCAAAGCCTATTCAGCTCACCAGTGCTGGTCAGAAAGTAGATGAGCAGTGATTTGGGACAGACATGGACTATGACAAAAGGGGAGGTAGAGGCAGGAGGCGGGGGTCATGAAAGCTGAAGTCTTCAGCTCCATTGCCCATGGGCACTGGGCCAGTCCCGCCAAGGGAGAGTTGACATGGCAGATAGGCCCTTCTTTCTGCTCAATGCGATTATTTTCATTTTATTTTGCAAATGTGCTTTGTTGGTGATGTCCAGTGAAATTAATCATTATCAAATGGGAGGAGAAATGGAGACACATGTGGAAAACTCAGAGGATGGGGAAAGCAAGCAGCTCAGCGGCCGAGCCTCCTGTTGGACCACTTGCCTGGAGCGCAGCCGCCGCCCTTCTCTAGAGCACAGGCTATGAATAACTGGGCCCATGGGGACAGCTGCCGGCTTCCCTTTAGGGGAAGGCCCGAGGTCTCCCACCCCGCCCTGCCCTCCTGCTGAGCAAGTGTGGGGCACCTGTCTGCAGCGCGCTTGGCGGTGCTCCTTCTCCTGTGTTCCTGGCTGCCCCACTTACTTTGCCAGCTTTGCCTTTCCTTCTGCAGTCTGCTCAGCTGGATGATTCTGCCGTGATGTGGTGCAGTCTGCCACCCTGCCCTGCGGCCCCCTCCCAGCTGCCCCTGCTGCCTTCTTTACATTCCCAGGACCCTGCCAGGTTCCAGAGAACAGCGTAGGGCTGCCCTGTGTCCGCTGTGACCTGGGTTCCTCCTACGGATGCTGCTGAGGGTCACACCAGGCCTCGCAACTGACCCAAGGTCTGTGCCCCATCCTCAGGAGGGCAGAGCTCTCCCTGGCCACCCTAGCCCTGGGCATGACAGGCCCGGCTCCACTCTTGGCCCTGTTCCAGCAGAGTGTGAGTGCCACACGACAAGACCTTGTTCAAAGGTTGTCACATCCCTGATGCCCAGCAATATCTGGCTTGAAGCATTTAGCAATTTGTTGCCAAATAAATTACTTTTACTTTTCTTTAGAAGAAAATGAACATTTACATTACATAGGGCAGTGATAAATGCTGAGCAGCTATGCAGAGTTTTGACACAGTAAGTCAGCCGCCTCTCAGGGGTTTGCAGTCCGATGCCACAGGGGGTGCCGGCTGCAGGCACCTTGCTCAGATTGGGAGCATGAGCCCCTCGGATAGGCACGACCGCCTTCAGGAGCCAAGGAGAAAGCTGGGGCTGAGAAAGGCCTCTGTGCCCTAGTCGTGGGGCTCCCTGAGAGCTCAGTCCTGCTGGGGTTCAGAACTGGCCCCAGAAAAGGTTGTGTCTGTAGCTGCTGCGCTCTCAGAGTGGATCAGCCATGCCTTTGGCTGCAGAAAGCTGCACCAGCGCCAGTGTGTTCTCATCCAGCCAGCCGAATCCCTAGTGTCTCTTTGAGAAAGGACACACAGCAGCAGCTTCTGCTGTTACTTATCTGGCTAAAGCTGCTTCCAAGAGAGAACACCCTGTGCAGGATTTGGGGAATGTCTCCTGTCTTCTACAGGCTTCTCAGCATTCGTATTAGCAATTTTTTCCCACCAAAATAAAATATTTATTTAAATAACTTTCTAGGGGCTGGGGAGGTAGCTCAGCAATCTAAGCACCTGCCTGGCAAGCGCAAGGACCTGGGCTCGATCCCCAGTACCACCTGCCATACTGGCCCCAGACACCAAGCTGGCAACCGAAACAGGGCGTGATGGTGCACACCTGTAATCCCAGCGCTGGGAGGGCTGAGGCACGAGGATCACGTCCAGTCTGAGCTGCGTAGTGAGAACCTGCACCAAATAAATAAATAAATAAATAAATAAATAAATAAATAAATAAAAAAGTTAAAAAAAATAAAATAAATAACTCTGGGAAAATAGAAAATTACTAGTATATAAGCATATATTAAATCATCAAAATGCAGGAAAGATCATTCATGAATGAAGCCACTTTATCATAATCATTAGGGAGTGAACAATATTAATCTTAAAAATGTCCTTCTGTTTCTTATTTCTTGGCTCTTTGCAAAAGATCCAGTTGAAACAGAATCCACGATTCCTTGCCTGCTGTGTACTGAGGGGCAAAGATCAGCACTTCATCCTCTTCTTGCTGTCATCAGCTTTCGGATAAGATCAGGTGGGAGCGCTGTGGCTGTACCCCATGCAGCCCAGGCTCTGAGGTCAAAGCAAGACACGAGATGGTCCTGGAGGATTAGACCAGCAGCTCCCAGAACAAAAACAAATATTAGACCTCTGAGTTAAATCACCAACCCATGTTTTGTTTGGGGCCGTGTTCCCTGCTAATTCTCCAAATCCTTTAAGGACGCCTCAGGATCTCAGGTTATTGCATTTGGGCTTACTCTGTGCGTCCTGGAGGGAAGGAGCTGGTGCTCCTGCGCATGCAGAGCACAGGGCGGCGTGCGGCTTCCGTGGCTCTCAGACCTTCGCTGGTCACACTCCACTCACTGCAGATCATCTGACTGCTCAGCCAGTATGGGCTGGGCATTAGGGATTTTTAGAAATTGTAGTTCGCATAAGTAACTCACAGCTTTATTTTTGGGTGCGTGGGCCAGTGGCATACACTCACTCACATCGTGGTGCAGGCACCGCCATGAGTCCGGGACTGTTCTCACCTCTCAGACCCGAAACTGCACCTGTGTCCCCTGCCCACGCACGCCACAGTCCCCTGCAGCCTCTGTGTTCATGCATCCAGCCTTGGCCTGCAAGCACTTCTAGCTGGATCCCTTTCTTCTTCTGGGCCGCTGGACTCTAAATGCACTTCTGGATCTCAAAGTCACCACCCTCACATGTGTGTGGTACACATGGGTGTGCATGTGTGTGTATGTGCATATGTGTCCCTGCATATGTGCACATGTACCCATGGATGCACATGTGCCTGTAGGTGTGTGTGCATGTGTGCATATGTGTGAGTATCTGCCAGTATGTGTGAGCATGTGCACGTGTGCGTGCATGTGTGTGTGTGCCTGTGGATGCATGTGTGCCTCTGTGTGTGTGTGTGTGTGCATGTGTGTTTCTGTGCATGTGTGCACATATGCCTAGGGGTGCATGTGTCTGTGTGTGTGAGCATGTGCTTGTGTGTATGTGTGCATGTGTGCATGTGTGAGCATATGTGAGTCCCCCACCCTGGCTCCCTGCCCTCCTAGTCACACCTGTCCATCCTTATGACCGATGTCCATTCATCAGTCATAAGTGGCAGGAGTAAGGGACACATGTGAGCGTCTGGACGTTTGCACCAGGCAGTGAAGCTCCAGGGAAAGTGTCTGCCAGCAGCCCGGGCCACTTGGATTGATTGCTTGTCAGCATAGTTGAAGCGAGCACAGCCAATGAGAAAACAGGCAGAATCCAGCCCCCCTGTGGTCTTGAGCACGGGACTTGATTTTCCTATCTAAGCTGTGGGAAAGGAAGCCAGTGTCCTGGCTGCCAAGGCTCCACAGTGTGTCCCTCTCCTGGCTCAGAACCTCTAGCAGCTTGCCCCAAGTCTTATGGCTTTTGCTGCTAGGCAGCTGCTCTGGGCTGCAGGAGGGCGGTGAGCTGGGCCCTTCAGGACTGCTCCCTCTCCCTTCCTGTCCTGCCATAAACCCACTGAGCAACTCTGGTGGAGTGGTGTCAGATGGTCCCCCGGCCTTGTTCGCAGCAGGAAGGCGGGGAAGCGGCATGGAGGCTGCTGTTGGGGAGGAATGCTTGTCAGGGGTCAAGGCAGAGGAGCAAGGGACTTGGGACAAGCATTCTAGGACAGTTTTTCCATTGAGGCCACAACTCCTGCATAGGCCCTGAGGTCCCTGAGAACCTACAGTGTGCCGGGTTGCTTCCCTACCTGTTGTACCCAAAGCTCTGGAGATGGCTTTTAGACATTCTACGGAGCTATCTCCCTGGCCCAAGTCTATACCATATGAAGAAAAAGATGCCCAGCAATGGCACATTACAGGGAAATCTGAAAGGCAGTAAAAGGCATCCCGTACCTCAGCAGCCACTCCTCTGCCTCTGGGACAGGCTGGGATAGAAGTCGGCTCTGTGGGCTAAGTAGGGAAGAGGGCCAGGTGATGCCTTCTGTCCCAGCCTGTGTGATGGGCGGTCTTGCAGCAACTTGTCCCCTGTGCTGGCAGCAGCCTCGGCTGGCAGGGACCATCCTGGCCACCTCTCCTCTCTGGAGATCAGAGGACCCGCAGCTGTAGCGCCAGCTTTCTGTTACCTGTCTTTCATTTTGTTCTTTAATTTATGCATACTTGGGGCTGATCAGACAGCTCAGCAGACTAAAACACCTGTTTAGGCAACTTGCCAGGGTTCAATCCCCAGCACCACAAGCCCTGCAGGCTCTGCCCCTGGGGCACACTGAGACAGTGATTGAGACTGGGTGTGGTGGCGCAGGCCTGTAATCCCAGTGCTTGGGAGGCTGAAAACAGGAGGATCACTAGGAGTCTGATCTGTGTAGTGAGATCCTGTGGACTCTGCACTAAACACATAAAAAAAAAAAAAAGTTATGCATACTTTAGCTTTCTCACGTAAGGGAAACCATGCGACATTTCAGCTTATGTATCTGATTATTTCACTTAACGGTATGGCCTCGGGACGCGTCCATTTTCCTGCCAATCACTCAGGTTTATCCTTCTTCACCGCGGAGCATGCTCCAGTGTGCGGAGGTCCGCGCTTTCTCTATGCGCTCATCTGCTGGTGAACACACCGGCTGCTTCCAAGTTTCCTCTGCAGGGGACCGGACACCTCGTACTCCAGAGGCCCGTGCGCGTTCAGGCCGCAGCAGCGCAGCAGCTCACGCTCGCCAGGCTCAGAAGCAGCGCGTTTCAGAGCTCTGCGCAGTTCAGAGGGCTTCCGATCCTGCTGCTGTCGCTCCAGAGACGCCCTGCAGCGCCGCTAGGAGCGCGCAGTGAGGGCTGACAGCAGGTGCTCTGAGGGTCGCGGAGCACCGGGATCTGCTGGAGCCACGTGAGACCCCAGGGCTGCGGCCCCTCCGTCCCCCACGCTTCCCCGCTTCCGCCTCTGGTCCCTCCTTTGCAGCTGCACCTGCAGCAGAGCAGTCAGTGGCCGGAGCTGTGACCTCAGGAGAAGCGGGACAGAGGAGCAGAGGCAGAGCCTGCGCTGGGGAGCGACTTCTGTGCCTCCAGAGAACCCCCTTCTATGGGGCTTCACGGGCAGCAAGTCAGGGTCAAACTCACTTATTTGGGGGAAAATCCACCATGGATCGATCTTTCAGGGTGTGATTCCAACTTCAGCTTCCCATAGTAACTTTACTCAGTGCTTCTCTGGGGCCAAATGAGCTCTTTTTTCTGATATTCTCGCGATGCTTTAAGTGTCTGTCTGTCCGGGATCCCCACCCAGGAGCTGCTCCGGCCACCAGGAGGGAGGCCCAGAGCCCAAGGGTGAGGACCCCGGGCCAGGCACATCTCCTGGCTGTCAGAGGTCGTGACCCTATTTCACCTGCGGAACGACACACCAGTGTGGGGAGGGCAGTGGCCTCTGCAGGCGCAGCTGCTGCAGTCCTCCAGCACCTGGGTCAGCTTGTTGCAGGGCCAGTAACAAGCGAAATGAGAAAATGCTTTTTCTCAGGAGCAGGAGGGCAGCCGGCTGCAGGCTCCGGAAGGCCCGCGGGATCGCTCCCGAAGGACTGCCCCGGCTGGCTGCGGGATGGGCTTCCGGAGGTTTTGCGAGCAAGAAACACAGAAGTATGGAAATATGACGAGCTTCCGCTGGTCGTGTTGGGCCTCTTGTTGTGGGGCGGAAAGTCCGCTGAGTGAGTTAGTGAGAAAGGACACGTCTAGCCAGGTGCGCTGGCACACGCCTGTAATCGCAGCATTCTGGAGGCTGAGACAGAGGAAACCTTGCGAGTTCGAGGCCAGCTTGGGTTACAAACTGAGGTCAAGGCCAGCCTGAGCTGCAAAGCGAGACCCTGTCTCAAAACAGACGAAAACCCAGGACACATCTGTGACCAGAAAGCACAGGGTGCGCCGCTCAGCGCGGTCAGGCTGAGCTGCATCAGGCTGCCTGTGGCTGGCCTTAGCCAGGTGCGGCTGGCGGAGCTAACTGGGTGGGGGGAGGGGGGTGCTGGAGAGTCACATTTGGTCCCAACTTGGCATCAGACCACCAGCTGACTGGAATTTCAGGGCAAGTGCAGCCCCCTCCAGTTCGAGGAGATTTAGCGCGCAGGCGGGGCTGGGAGGGCCCGCTGAAGGTGTTGGGGCGCCTGCGCCAGCGGCTTCCTCCCCCTTTTCACGGGTCAGACCCCTTCGTTTTTGTTAGAGTTCCCATAGCTGCTTTTTCAAGGGAAGTTTTTAACCCCCTTTTCCAGAAACCTTCGCTAATTGTTTACGGAAGGAACCAATTTAAAAGAATGAAAATGTAAGAAGGAGAAAGAGAGGAAGTGGGAGAAACACAGAAGAGGTTGGGGAAGGAGAGACAGCGCAGGTGGCAGGCGGGAGGCGGCAGGCGGCAGGCGGCAGGCGGCAGGCGGCCCGGGCTAGGGCCGAGCTGAGCTGCAGACGCACCAGCTGAAGCTGAGTCTATACTCCGATGGCCGTTTGTTATTTGAAGGTCCCTGTTTAGACGGAGTCAGACGCTTCATACATTCCATCTTCCAGGAGTTAAAATTAGGGATTGCCCGGTTAATCAAGCTGAATTCGCTAGTGGATTCCTCTCCCTCTCTCACGTTGTTAGGTGTCAGGGCAGGACAGGGCGCTGAGTGGAGGTCAGAGCAGGGAGAAGCGGAGTCCATAGCCCATGCGCCCTCTGTCGCCTGTCCCTCCCCCGACCCCAGGCAAGCCTGTCCAGCAGGAGGACGCCTCCCCCGCCTCTCGTCTGCTTGCCTTCTCCACAACTCCGAGAGCCAGCGTGCAGAAGTGCAGTGACCTGGGGTGTCCCCAGCATCTAACCAGGGCTGGCCTCACCTCCCTGTGGGCTCCTACATGCTCTTGCCGGCTGTGAGGCACACAGCCCCGGTCAGTGGGACACTGCCAGGAGCATGAGCCGGAACAGCCCTGCAGACCAGCACAGGGCTGCAGCTCCTACCCTCACCCCTGCCAGACTCCAGGTCCAAAGTGTGTAATAAATCAAGGTGGGGACCTCAGCATCCTCGCACCCACAGCCTCATCCCTGGCCGGCCTGCACCTGCCCCGGTATGGTCGCCATAGCCAGCTCTGGGGGACAGGTTGGGAGAAGGGCTGGTTTGTGTCTCCTGATTGAAGTGCTGGCCCCTCTGCTAATTGCAGAAGCCCATGCTGTTCACTCACCCTCTGTCGTGCAAGGTCCTTGGCTGTGAGCAAGCAAACTACAAGGGAACATGCACACACACACACTGATCACACCTGTGCACACATACACACACACACACACACACACACACCACACACAGGCTTCAGCCTTCACACTAGACGTGGACCTGATCCCATCCCAGAAGAGACTGTGCGGCAAATTTTCTATTTTTGCTGAAGGGATTACAGGTATCACTCCCTGCAGAGCCACATGCATCGGTTCCTGACAAATGCCATAGTACCTGACTTGAACTTAGTGCTGAAAAACGTTTTAGCTTTTGTATTTTTTGTGGACAGAGAAAGGCAGTGTCATGTACTGTTTTCCTCCCTTTTGCTGGAGGTATAACATGTTTAGGTACCCAGCATTCCAGCCTTTTTTTTTTTTTTTTTGGTGGAACCGAGGATAGAACTCAGGCCCTTGAGCTTGCCAGGAAAGCACTTATTCTACTGAGCCAACTCTCCACACCCCCCCCCCCAGCATTATTGTTTACTTACAAATATTACAGTGTGCTATAGTTGGCTCTTCATAAAAATGGATAATTGCATCTACCTTTTCACATACTGTGTGTTCATCTATGTGTCCACCTTCGTGAGTGTCCGCCCACCCCCATCTACCCGTCAATTCTCCGGTGAGTCCCGGCTTTGGCAGCACATATGCTAAAATCGGAACGATGTAGAGAAGACGAGCAGGGCCCCTGCGCAAGGACGGCACGCAAATTCGTGAAGCGTCCGTAGTTTTAATCAGAGAATCCAATGTCTAAGAATGTCATTTCATTGGGTTGGGGGTCCTATACATTCTCAGTTTAGCTGCAGAAAAATAAGCAAAATAGAAAAAATGATTCTTGGTCAACGAAAACAAAATTGATAATAAATAAATGCTTCTCTAGATAAAAAAAATCCTCAGAGAGTGGTTCTCAGACATGAGTTTGCAGAAAGGACAAGGTTAGTGCTCGGCTGCGCAGCAGGACAGCTGTGGATGGCAGCAACTGACTGGACACAGAGCCAGCGAGTGGTGTCATTCCAAGGGCACAAGACGTGTCCGAGGCACTGAGCACACTGCTCGCCTGATGAGCTCTGCACTCCTTGTACTCAGGCGCTGAGATGTCATACCGCACCTTATAAATATGTGCAATTACGGAGCGTCAATTAAAAACAAAAATAGAGCAAGCAGAAAAGGCTCTGTGGGGTAAGAGACTGTGTTAGGAAGCTGGGCAGACCCCAAGGGAGAGGGTTGGGCAGGGCTGCGGGCGCCTCGGTGGGCCAGCAGGATGGAGCCTGCAGTCCTGCTCGGTGGCACCGCAGGGACATTGCTGCTGGCTCCGTGCCCACGCTATTCTGGAGTCTAGTTTAAGGGTGTTTTTTTTTCCCTTGTATTTTTAGGGAAGGGTCTACAGGGTGTTCAGGGTCTCACTACTAGATGAGACTCCTGGTGATCCGCCTGGTTACAGCCTCCCAAGAGCTGGGACTGCAGGTGTGTGCGCCACCACGCCCAGGCTCAGTCGTCTCTCAGCATGCCCGAGGGGTGGGGCTGGCACAGCAGGCCTGGGGGCCCAAGCCCCGGCCCCTGCGCCTGCTCACAGGTGCTTTAATCCACTGAGCTATTTGGCTGACCCTCTAGTTTAAGTTTTAAGGCACATCATTCTTTTTTTCACAGAAATAACTAGTCTTGATGTTCACTAAATCCACAAACATGAGGTATGATCAAAGCTTGTGAGTGCCTAAATTAAAAAGACATGACGGTAAAAGACAGGCTGGCATTAATTGTCACAAATGCACCCCGCGCCCTGCACACAGGTATTCCAGGCTCGAGGCGCTGTCGGAGGCCGTTCTGGAAGAGCCGTCTCCTGAGTGTCTCCATAGGGCGTGAACAAATGCGCAGGGTGGGCTTGTGCAGAGTGGCAGAGCATGGCCGCACCCACGTCGCTTACACTGAGCACCGGACCCTGCTGGCTTTGCCAAAGCCAGTGACCAGGGAAGGGAAACGCTTGAGTCCACTCAGGACGCCAGAGGCCGCCGGGACAGACGGCGCAACTGCAGGCGTGAGGAGGGAGGCCTCCAGAGCCGCCGCGGGGCAGCAAGGGCTGCGTGAGCAGGTTTGGGGTGAAGGGGAGCATGCGGGGCACCGTGGCCACGTGTCTTTTACTAGAAGAGGGCCTTTTAAAAATGCAAACATTCATTGTAGTTTCCACACACACCTCCTAGCTGCTCTGTAGAAAAGTATATTTAGCAGTGAGTCAGTTTAAAGCTGTGCCTATTTAGAGGCACTCTGGCCTGAGGAAAAATTTGTACATAAAACTAAGCAGAAGATGATAAATAAAGTGTCTGTGGAAAACGAAAGCTGGATGAGGAGTTCCCGAGATGCGATGAATTAAGAACCGAAACGTGCATTTGTCTCCGCTACGTTCTACTTTAGACAAAACTAGGCCGCCTTCGCTGCTACCTCAAGTCGTGCCCCTTGTGCATCTCTCATTATCGTATATGTCTTGAGCCATTAAAAGTCTCCTCTCTGTTCTTTCTTACAATTCCCAAATATTAGTAATTGTCTAATTAAGGTAAAATTAAAGTTCTCTCAGTTTATTTACTAGTAAACAATGATTTGTGCTTCTAAGAATAGTTCCAAGAGAGCAAATTTGCTCATCTATGTGCTCCTGAGTATGTGCTACTCCAGACAGCTCCCCAAATCAGAGAAGACTTCCTGCCCGTCCTGGAAGGGAGGAGCTCCCTGGCTTTCAAAGTGAACTGGTTTGCGTGCTACATGAGCCTGGGGCCAAAGCCTGGATTAAAAATCAGACACTGAGGTGTCTTCCACTTCAATGCAGCCTGAGTCAGCGCTGTGAGGAGACTGGTGCTGTTGGAAAGGGGCACCCTGCGGCTCCGTTCTCTACCTGCAGTCAAACTGAGAGATTGCTCATGTGAGTAATTTTAATGCTTTAAAATTAGAGGAGCTTGAATAATCATCAAAGGCTCCTTCCAGCCATCTAGGAGAAGGTTCCGTGACAGTGATTAAGGAGCAAGACTGGAGGCCAGGCGAAGACTCCAGAGTCCTGGGATGGGCTCACAGGGCAGGATGCGCTGGGCAGGATGCGCTGGGCAGGACACTGGGGAAGGACCCACTGGGCAGGATGCACTGGGCAGGATGCCCTGGGCAGGACGCTGGGGAAGGACTCACTGGGCAGGATGCACTGGGGAGGATGCACTGGGCAGGATGCACTGGGCAGGACACACTGGGCAGGACGCAATGGGAAGG
>NW_004524731.1:3952396-3963931 GCF_000260255.1 Octodon degus
CAGGATGCCCTGGGCAGGATGCACTGGGAAGGACTCAGGGAAGGACTCACTGGGCAGGATGCACTGGGGAGGATGCCCTGGGCAGCACACACTGGGAAGGACTCACAGGGAAGGACGCTGGGGAAGGACGCTGGGGAAGGACTCCCTGGGAAGGACTCACTGGGCAGGATGCCCTGAGCAGGATGCACTGAGGAGGATGCACTGGGAAGAACTCACAAGGAAGGACTCACTGGGCAGGATGCACTGGGCAGGATGCCCTGGGCAGGACACACTGGGAAGGACTCACAGGGAAGGACGCTGGGGAAGGACTCCCTGGGAAGGACTCCCAGGGAAGGAAGGACTCCACTCCGTGCCAAGCGAGGCTCCTCCACCCTTACCTGGCAGGAATTTGAGCAGGAAAGGTCTCAGCTGTCCACTTGTCATGTACCACTAACACAGGGCAGGAGAGAAGTCTGAGCGGAGCCCTCTTAAGCTTCCTCTTGAACTCAGCTCTGAAGTAATAAAATCAGAAGTAGCACAATTAGAGTCTACAGAAAAATATAATGTGTGAGCAGAAGTGCAGAGAACAGTCGAGATTGAAAAAGAGCTACTGCACGTGGTGATGGGCCCTGCAATCCCAGCACTTGGGAAGCTGTAAGCAGGAGGATCACTGTGAGTCCAATCTACACAGTGAGACCCTATAGACCTTGTCCTAACCATAGACCTTGTCCTAAAATACAAAAAAAAAAAAAGAAAAAAAAAAAAGAAAGGATGGACGAAAGAAAAAAGAAAGTAAGTGAGCTGCTGTAAAAGACGTGCGGCCATGAATCCCCTCAAGACCGTTTCTCACACAGTCAGGCTCATCCCACCTCTTGCCACCTCCGAAGCCATCCTGGATGTCCTCTTGCATAGGTGTCTTTCGTCACATTGCTAGACTGACTTGACCTCACAAGGTGATTCAAAGCCTTGGCCGCATGTGGGGAAGACCCAGAAGTCGTGCGGTGCAGGATCCAGGGGCTACGCGTGCCGAGGGTCGCTTGCTGTTCTCAGGAGTGTGCCTTCCTGCCGGGCGACACAGAGCAGAGGGGCTCCCTGTGTTTTTGATCCCCGCAGTAAAGACATTGATGAGAGAGGACCTCGGAGCTGCTTCAGAAGGTGGCCAGAAGGACAGAACCAGTGTGCTGGGAGCAGGGAGAGGACTCTGGGGGCACTGATGACCATGTGGCTCTCATGTAAAACATTTCCGTGGGTTTTGTGTGTGCTGAAAATTGAACTCAGGACCTCATGCTTTATATTTTTTAAAAAAGGAAATACCATAGATAGTGATGCCCCCTCATAAAGTGGTATTACCACTCACAACAGAAATCTTGCATTTTTTTCCTGATATATAGTGCTAGAGATATAGTGCACTAATTTTTTTTTTTTTTTTTTTTTGTATTTTAGGGACGGGTCTACAGGGAGTTCAGGGTCTCACTGCTAGACCAGACTCCTAGTGACCCGCCTGTTTACAGACTCCCAAGAGCTGGGATTACAAGTGCACGCCACCACTCTGTCACAATTGCCCTCCTAGCACACCCCGGCGGCAGGGTTGGCAGAGCAGGCCTGGGATCGAACCCCCAGCCCCGGCGCCTGCTTGCAGGTGCTTTAATCCACTGAGCTTTTTGGCTGGCCCTTTTATTTTTTATTTATTTATTTTTAATTTTATTTCACTAATATTTTTGATGTGTGAAGTTTCATATGTTGCTCTTTATTCCCACGTACTTTTCTCTTCTTTCTTTTTATGTGTTTGCTACAGGGTCTCACTACGCAGATGAGACTCGTAAGGGTTCTCCTGTTTTTGGCCTCCCAGGCGCCACCGGGCCGTGTGTCAGTTGCGTCTCAGCGCGCCCCGGGGGCAGGGCTGGTGTGGCACTATGTTTTTTTCATCTTTTATGTAGCAACATTATATTCCATAAACATATCTAAACATAATTTATTCCAGCATGGTGCTACTGGGCATTTTTGTTGCTTCAAATTCACAAAGGGTAATTGAGTGTATTATTTTGGAGGATAACTCCGTACTGTCTGAAATTGCATCATTTAGTGACAGTGTTAATAGCATCTCCTTAAAAGTCAACAAGAATGGCACAGACTTAGGGTTCACGTGATATGTACAAATATGTACAACGTGTAGGGAGGTCAAGCATATTTTTTATCTCATGTACTTCTGACATCTTTAGTGCTCTGAGGACATTTGGAATCTGTTTCAGCCACGTTCAGATAAGGAATGTATTACTATTACCCATCCTCACTGTGCTGCGCAGAGACCCTCGAACTCACTCCCCAGGTGAGCCTTCCTGGCCAGCGCTGCCCCCGCCTCTACCTCCTGTGGGCACCCTCTTCTGTACTTCTCTATCTGTAACGATGCTGCCTGTGAGTGCGAACTGGTGCTGTAATCTCCCTCTTCAGTGGCGTGTAACACCTAACATAATCTCCTCCAGGTTCATCCGTGCTGTTGAAAATTGTGGGGCTTTCCTGTGCTTCTTCATGGCGAATAGCATTTTGATGTGCATGCTTTATTTTCTTCACCCATTTGTCCCTTGTGGGTGTGTAGCTTTGTAGTATGTCTTGTGTGTGATTTGTAACGCTGTAATGAACTTGGGAAAGCAGGTGCGGCTCTGCTGTGCTGCTCCCAGTTCCTCTGGCTGTGCCCACCTGGCGTGAGCGCTGAGTCACAGGACGGCTCTGATTTCACTGTGTGGGGAGCCTCCCTGATTCTCCACCAGGGCCGGGCCAGAGCGCACGCTTTTCTCTACCTCTGTGCCAATGCTTCTGTTTTATTCTTTTCAGAAATGCCACCCTGTGACGTGCAGCGATGCCCTCGGCGCTTCTGGTCGCTGCTTTCCCAGCCACTGGTGGCCGTGAGGTCCTTGCTCTGTCCTCTTGTCTGTGCATCTTCTTCCCAGAAATGTCTGCCCAGGTCTTTGCCATCTTAAAACAGGTTTATTTGTGCAATTACTTTGGATTTAATGGGCTTCTGGTATGTTTTGAGCATTAATTCTGTATTGGGTGCGTGGATCACAAATGCTCTCTCCCATCTGGCAGGCTGCCTTGTGCAGTCATGGTGCGGCCTCCAGAGTTTGTGATGAATTCATGACCCAACGTGGGCATTATGGCTTGAGTGCTGCACCTGTCCAGGGGCAGGTAATCTACGTGGAGCATGAGGGAGGGAGAGAGGCTCCCTGGCTGCCACCACAGCTGCTTCGATCTTTATTCTTTGCCGTTTTCCGACACCATGAACTGTTGCCTTCTTTCATGAGCCGCTCTGCCTTGGAGCCAGGAGAGTAGGGACTGAAACTTCCACAAACTGTGGGCTAAAAACCTTTTCCTTCCTTAATTTTGGGTGTCGGGTATTTTGTCTCCCAATGAGAGAAAAGTGACTGAGAGAGAATTTTGTACCAGGAGAGGGGTTGTTGATTGTGGTTATAACTGGTCATGTTCAAGAGCTTTTGGGATTGGCTTGTGGGAGGAGATAGGAAAGGTTCAGAGAGGTCACATGTAAGAGAAGCCCTGGAACACCTTTGGCTATTCCGTGTGGGAGATTCTGGTCGGAGCTCAGAAGACCACAGTGCTGATAAAAATCCTGCTTGTGAACACCTGGCTGGGGAGGATTCTGCTGGGGAAAAGATCTGTATTGGTTGTTGGGCTCCAGACGACATGTGTTACAGCCTGGCAGGAAGTGTGTCTGTATTTCGCTCGTGTCCACAGGCTTTGCGTGAGCCTGAGATGAAGCAGAGAGCCAGATGTTGAGAATCAAGAGAAAAGAGCCCAGCAGGATGATTTAAAACGCTGTGAACTTGGCAAGAAGGGGAGCACCACTAAAGACTGCAAAGATGGAGCTGAGAGGAGAAGGCACAGGAGAGCAGAAAAGTCGGCCTGAGGGCAGCACAGGAAGCAGCACATCTCTATCATCTGCAACCTAAAAACCGCAAAAGTGAAAGTTTCCTTTGAGGGGACAACTGCAGAGCCCCATATTCCAGAATGGCCACAAAAGCCAGACCAGGCTCAAGAATGGTGGCAGCATAGAGAACTTGTTCCTCAGAAGCAGGGTCAGAATGCTCAGCAGTCTAGGTACTCAACCCTTACAGCCAAGAGCGAAAAAACTTGGTGACTGCTCCAGCTGAAGCAGATCTTGACATCGGCCCTGCGGTGCTGGTTTTAGGTGCATGCAGAGTGCAGAAGTAGTGAGGTTAAGGAGGCTTCCACCTAGATCTCAGAAGGAGGCCTGGGAGGCCAGGCGGTGTGCCCCTGGGAGGGCACTGTGTGAATCTGTAATTGAGATGCCTACAGTGCACTGGAGACCCAAAAATTTTGGAAAAGCTAGAAAAATGGATCATTTAAGGCAAATTGCAAGGAGGGAGCAAAACATGCCTAAGATAGAAGCCACGGGAGCTCCCATGAAAAGTGCCGTAGAGGTGGAGACATACGGAGCTCACAGTTTGCCACACGTTGCCTCGGATGGTCCACAGACCTACAGGACTTAATGTTGGCCCTTCAGGATTTTGAACTCGCTTTGATCCCAGTGCCTTGCATCCTGCTGTTTGTACCTTTTGGAGTGGTAATGTTTATCTTGGGCCACTAAGTGATGCAAGTGTTTAACTTTTTCACTTGTAAGAGTTTGCCTTAGATCCCAGAGGAGTCCTAGGACTTGGACTCAGCAATGCTTATTCTGTGGAATTGGTAACTCCGAAAGAGGGACTAAAATCCTTTCGCATAAAGGGATGTGCATGCATCTGGGGGACCAGGGCAGAATGTTACGGTTTGTGTCTAATTGTCCTCCAAAGCCTCATGTAATCATGGGGTGCTTCTAGATTTTGTGATTAATTCATCATCTAATGTGGGGATTAAGGGTGTGAGCACTACACCTGCCCTACGACAGTAATCTGCATACAGTGTAAGGCAGTGGAGAGGGTTGCCGGCTGCCGCAGCTGCACCTCCCTTTTGGCTCTTGCTCTTGGCTGTTTTCTGACACCATGAACTGCTGCCCTCTGCCATGTGCCGCTCTGCCTTGGAACCAGCTGAGTATGGACTGAAACCTCCAGCAACTGGGGGCTAAATAAAGCTTTCCTTCCTTCATTTTGAGTGTCTGGTGTTTTGTCCCAGCAATGATAAAAAAGTAAATGAGACACCTGAGATTCTAAACTTAACACAGTCTCATTCCTCCGGTTTTGCTTTCTCTGCCTGCTTGTGTGAAGCTCAGGGTCATGGTTGCTTTTGCTGAAACAAACACAATTCACCAACAATGCTGACCTTAACAGCTAGCAAGGGTGGAAGGCACACATGAGGGGGTGCCAGCCGGGCTGTGCAGAGCCCTCCTTTGCTCACGAATGACACCACCATGGGGGAAACTCTGTGACTACCACATGCAGTGGTAATCCCACCCCTTCCTTCCTGCTGGGTTACCCTCGAGATATCATGTTCCACCTCAGCATCTGGGCTAAGAGGGGCCTGCAGTGTTGGCCTGCTCTAGCCCCTGCCCTCCTCCTGGTTACTAATCCCATTGCTCAGTTTATTTCTTTTGCGGGCCAGAAGTCACTTTTGTTTTCTTCATATTTACTATGAGATTTTTCTTCCTTCAAGCTCCCATCATCTCTGTGGGGCTGGACTCGGGTTTTCTTACCCATCTCTGCTTCATCAGTAACTCTGGTGGGGTGTGGCTTCCTATGTTTGATAAAATGTCCTAAAATAATGATGACAAATGTAGAAACTGAAACATATGGATAGAGAGTTGTAGAAACTGAGGCCAGGACAAAGAATACAGAGATGCCAGAGCTGGTTTGAAAGCCATTCTCCTAGTGTGTCTCACTTTTCAACGTGGTCAGTCCAGAGGCTTAACCAAAGACCAGTGGTCGCAATTACATGGCACAATACATGCAGATTATCAGCGCGGGCGACAGACACGAAGCTGGGCACCAAGTCTGTGCCTGGTCCGGCCGTGCTCATCTTCGGGAGCGTGCATCCTCGGTGCCTACGCTGTGGTTTTCTCAATATTATTTTCATGTAACTCAAGTTATTCCTCGAACTTGTTGAACAGCAGGCTTCCTAGGCAGGGAGATGTGGACCCCTGCACATATTTTGCATTCCCTTACATGGGCAAAATAAACATTTATGTGTTAAATTTTGGCTGCAAATCTCTGTAGAAAAGGCTTTAGTTTTGGTTAACCTGGAACTGCCCAAGGTGTTTGACCCTGAGTATGGTTTTCCACTCCTCCATGAGAACCCAAGAAAGAGAGCGGTGACCGTGAGCGACACCGTCTGCCTCCGCTCTCTGGAGCAGGCTCCTCCCTCCCACCCGGGAGCACATCTTTCCCACGGGCAGGAACGGAAGCGTCTGAGTGTTCGCCTTCCCTTTGACCCGGCGCTGCCTCTGTGCACTGTACGGCCTTCCTCACACGCGTCCTCCCAGGAACTCTTCCCTGCTTCCTCAGCTCCTATCCTGGGGTTTGTCGGAATCCCTTCTTGCAACAGTGAGCTTGTCCGAGAGCGAAGGATCCGCGCGCTGCCGCGGCGCCGGGTGCCAGGCCTAGCGGAGGAGGCCCTGGACGCGCTGCGGCCGACGCGCCTCGCTCCGCCTCTCACACCTGCCCAGCAGTTGCGCTGTGGTGAATGGTGCAGCCTCAAAGCTTTGTGTTTGCAGATTAGCCCCGCAGCCAGGACCATTCTTCATCTAGCTCTTAGCTGGATGGATTGCTGGTCTCTAAAACAAATGGCTTTTTCCCTGTGAGATGTATCTTTAAATTATGTCACTGGCCTTCTTTGGAACATGATAAATGTTTGTGACAGGAACATACATCCTTACTGAGACGTTTCCTCCGCGGGGACTTTTTCAGTCCTTGCTTTTGGAAGATATTTATTCAAGTGGGACGACGGCCAGCTTCGTGCTGCCTCTGAGCCCGCAGCTCCTTCGCACGCACTGTTTCTTGTGAGCGGCACACGTATCCAGGCTGCTTTGTCTTCCTCCCTGTCTCCGAGGTGCCGAGACTGGGTTCACGTGCTTCTTTGTCCGCTGAGTGAGGTGGGGTGCAGATCCCACCGGCCGCTTGCCTCCCGGCCTGGCGCGGTCCCCCAGGGCTCTGCGCCCGGGCCTCGGGGGGCGGCTGGGGGCAACGCCGCTGGAGCCTCCTTCACTGCCCTTCGCAGGGCGACGCCGATGAGTGAGTAATTTGGGCTGTCTGTGTTTTCTCCCTGCCTAGGGTTGGAGCGAATGTGCAGTTCTCCTGCGAGGACAGCTACGTGCTCCAGGGATCCAAGGCCATCACGTGCCAGAGAGTGACGGAGACGCTGGCAGCCTGGAGCGACCACCGGCCCATCTGCCGAGGTGAGGTGCCTGGCCGCCGCGGGGGGTCTTTCTGCCGGCGTCCAGTGAGGTTTCAAGACAAGGCAGTGTCTGCAGATGGAGACGAACTTGGCAGCAACGACGTGGTTAAAGGACGCTTTCCTCGAGGTGTGCCAGGAGACGGACACCTCCCAGGGCCTCCGTGCGCTAGATTTCGGCGGGCACGCGCACAGCACCGCTGCGAGCTCGCGCACCCTTGTGTGCGTGGCGCGCCTCCCTCCACGCGCAGGACGCCTATGTCGAATGTCGTAGGTGGCCAGGTCCTTTGGAGTCTTGCGTGCCTGCCCGCAGATCCGCCCCTTCCCTCCTGTGCTCTGCGGTGAGGCTGAGCTCTTGGGATTTCATGCTGTGAGCAATGAAGGGGTTTCTCAGCGTCGTTGTGACCTGTCGTTTTATAGGTGACTGTCTTAGCAACCCTGGGCAGCGCTCACAGAGCGAAGTCTTTGTCGCCATCGGCAGCTCCTTCAAAGAATACATGAAATCAGAAGGGAGATGTGTCACTTCCATGAGGTGTATTAACTCCCCCGGAATTTTACAAATCGTACTGAAAACAACCAAAACTTCTTTTGACTGGTTCAATGTGGGAAAGAGTAATAGTTCTAAGGGAAAACTAGGGCTTGGGTTTTTCAGTTCTTAAGATAATTTGTGCACACTGGTATTTCCAGGGACATAAAAAGCACTGCAGTGAAGTTTCACAGGTAACAATATGATTGCTTCTCCTGGCTTTTGGGGACTAATGGCCCTCGGATGTGCCATGCTTGTTACTGCCTGTGAAGTGAAATAATGAAGCAGTTTCCAGCTTCATCTGGACGAAGAACTGCAAGCAGCGCCCCAGTCTTTCTGGACCGTGTGTGTCCAGGAGGAGGAGCTGCAGCCCTGTGAGCCCCTGTCCGCCCAAGGCACGGGTGGGTCTCCTGTTTGCACAGAACTGCCCAGCCCTGCCGGGGAAGCCCGGGCAGCTGAGTGCTCCAGCCCTGACCGGCCAGCCCTCTGGGGTGACCCTGACCCAAATCGCTCCGCTTTGGGGAGAGCTGCGGCAGCTCCAGGCTCCCCCCTGGGGAAGCAATCACCCCACCTCCCCGGTGTAAGCAGCTCTAGGTCAGTGACGCTGTTTCCTCCAGGAAAGAGCAATTTCTACCCTTTCATAGTCTCCTCACCTGCATAAACTAGAAATAGACTATTTTTGAAAAGTCAAAATACACAAGTGGCAAACGTGCACTCCTGTAAATGTGTTACTCTGGAAGTGGCTGGGTGACGCAGCCCATGCTTGCATACCTTTGATTTATTTTTGTAAGTTTTATTTTATTTTCTTTAATGTATTTGGTACAGGGTCTACGGGGTTTCACTATGTAGATCAGACTCATAGTGATCCTCCTGTTTTCAGCCTCCAAAGTGCTGGGATTATAGGTGTGTGCCACCACACCCAGTCTCAGTCGCCTTCTCGGTGCGCCCCGGGGGTGGGACTGGCATGGCGCACTGGAGATTGAACCCTGGTCCCTTTGCCCACCTGAGCAGGCTCGATAGTCCCCTGAGCTAGCTGGTCGGCCTTGTACACCTTGATTTTTATCTCTGGATCCACAGCATTTACTTCCTTAGTCTTCTCCAGGCATAGAGCCGGACCAGGCCTCAGACACCCACAGGATCCCGGCTGCTGGGCAGAGGGCTCCTTGTCCCTGCTGCCGCCGCTCCTCTCTTTCTTTCTTTCTTTTGGTGGAACTAGGGATTGAACTCAGGCCCTTGCGCTTGCCAGGGAAGCACTTATTCCACTGAGCCATCTCCCCAGCTCCCACTGCTCCTCTCTGATGCAAAAGACTGGCTTCTTTTTCTTTCTTTCTTTTGAGGCAGGGTCTCAATATGCATTTCAGGCTTACTGTGGACTCGCTATGTAGTGAGGCTGACCTGGAACTTACTGTGCTCCTCCTGCCTCAGCCTCCCAAGTGCTGGGATTCAGAAGTGTGCCACATACCCAGCGACCATTCTTTCTCCTTTTAGTGTAAATGTGTCTTTCATGAATATAATAATATAATATTGTCTCTATTTATGGGGTGCAGTGTGCCATTTTAATAACATATACATTTTTTGATGTTAGGTTGATTACATGTATCTGTGTATTCAAATTTTTATCATTTCTTTATGGGGAAACATTCAAGTCCACCATCAGCAGATGAAAGAATAAAGACGGGTTGGTATTTATACACAACAGAGCACTAACTGGCCATAAAAAGACCAACGTCCCTCTAGTCTTTAAACCCACACTAAGCTGTGCCCATCCGCAGCATCCTCTTGTACAATAGCAGAGCAGAAGTTACTTCTCCCCACAAACCACAGCGCAGGGCCCACGGCCTGGCTGTCCCGGTCTCCTTCGCCCTGACTCCACAGCTGTCAGATTACCGCACGTATTATCAACTTCTGTGAGAACAAATTTATATTACCTACACAAGTGCCGCCTTGCAGTGCGCGCCTTTCTGTGGCTGGCATTGCTCACTTAGCACAAGGACTGCCGGTTCCATCCTGTTGCTATGAGCAACAAGGTTTCACCCTGTCGCTTGCTCGGAAGCATTGCATTTCCTCGCCATTTACCAGGGAGGCCTGGGCCCCACGCGCTTCTCCACGGAGCAGAGCTGCCTTGGACGAACAGGAGCAGCGCAGACAGCTGTGCACAGCAACTTTGTTCGCTGTGGATGTGGGGTCAGGAGTGGGGTTCCTGGGCCACAGTTGCGTTTTAGATTTTGCAGCGCCCGGGCTTTGCCTGTTGCCACCCACCAGCAGTGTGCCAGGGTCCTGTCCTCCAGCCCAATGCAGAGCCATTAGACCGCTCCTCTGCATCCATGTCACCCTGGCCACATGGTGGGGAGCTTTCGGGTCTCTGGCTGCTGGAGCTGAGAGGCTGGGCAGCCCCTTCTACGCCCCAGCTGCCCAGCGGGGTGTTTTCTGCAGAGCACTTGGTTACCCTCGACTCACCCTGCAGCTCCTACTGGGCTGACAGCTCTCCACAGGCCCCTCAGGCCAGTTTCCCAGAGGACGCATTACGCTGGCGCCTGCTCACACCCATCCCTGTTCCTGAGCTAATCTTTCGTTTTTAAACCAAACCACATTCTGCTTGGTCTGTGTTAATGTCTGCTTCTTAACAAAGTAAGCATACCATCCATGATTCAAATATTAATATTATAACTAAATTATAAATGCAGGTTTTTTTTTAATGAAACCGGGGATTGAACATGCTGTTATAATTTTTCAATTCATTCTCATACAGAATCTCCTTTTGCACCAGTTCGTGTTTTCAGAGTATGAATTTTAAGGTGATTGCCAGTATTCTGCATTCAGCTTATTCCCTGGACACAAGGAGCGCAAGTATTTAGGGAGCGCCGCGCGAGGCCGTGGTGCGCATGCCCAGTGGGGAATGCCAGCGCAGGCGCGTCTCTTTGCCACTCCCGACTGCTTTGTGATGAAAAATTCAAGTCTGGTTTTTGTTTTGCTCTGTGTTGTTTTATTTTGTTTTGCGTGGTTTGAAAATACGCAGTGCTGTGACTCCCGCGGGTCTCCCGACCCCTTGCTGACCCCGGCGGCCTCCCGAGCTCGCTCCAGGCCTGCAGGAGCACGAGCAGGGCCCAGCTCAGCTATGGTCGCCTGTTTTCACCTTCCCCTGCGAGGGTACGCGGCTGCGTCTTTCGGGGACAAGGACCGACGCCAGCCTTCCCTGTCTTTGCGAGGAGCCGAGGTCATCTTTTCCCAGTCCCGGACCTGCCTCCAAGAGTCAAAGGGAGAACAACCCGCAGTCGGCGGGAACTGAGTGAGACTTCCCGTTTCTGGAAAAGACCATCCTGTGGCGGAATCCTCGGCCATGCTTGGCCCAAGTTCCTGCAAAGCTGCCGCTGCTCCTGCTCAGCCTTTTCTCCATGCAGCGACCCAGGCCCACGCCCAGACGTGCATCAGCTCTGCACGCGGGGACAGCAGCGATTTGGAGGCCATTCACTTCTGCTTTTTCTTTGTGCAGTGATTCCTTCCTCAGTCTCTCTCTTTTCCTCTCCTCTCCACTCTTCTTAACCTTCTCTGTTTTTTTCCTCCTCTTCATTCATTTTCTCGTCTTCCTTCTCCTCCTTACTTGGTCTCTGTCTCTCCTCTCTCTGTCTCTCTCCACCTCTCTCTCTCCCTCTCTCTCTCTCCCTCTCTCTCTCTCTCTC
>NW_004524731.1:3966146-3984171 GCF_000260255.1 Octodon degus
TCCCCACCTGGCTCCTTTTCTCTCCACCTCTGTTTCCTCTCTCCACCTCTGTCTCCTCTCTCCATCTCTGTCTCTCCTCTCTGTCTCTCCCCACTTGTCTCCTCTCCCCATCTCTGTCTCTCCTCTCTCCACCTGTTTGGTCATCCCCCTGCCCCTGGCCCTGGACACCTCCCTGGCTCTGCCCCTGGAGTTCTCTTCCTGCCTAACGGCAGCACAGCCATTGAGCCCCGAAGCATCCTCCACTGCTGGGCCTGGCCCCGCTCACTCGGCTGCAGGCTCCTGAGGTGCAGACTTCCGCCTCATGACTGTTACACATCTCTGCATTCCTGTGCCCTGCTGCTCCGTATCCTCCACAAGTTCTGAAGCTACCCCTCATCACGGCTCTGCCGCCTGTCCACACCCACGGCCGGTTGTGCAGAGAAGCAGGCCAGGGGAAGGCCGGGAGAGGGTTTAGGGGTGCAGCCCCTGCCGCCGTGGCTGGGAAGGAGTTGGACTCCGACAGGAAGGCAGCGGAGGAGAGCAGGCTGCGTCTGGTGTGGCCAGGCTGCCCACCAGCGGGTCTCCTCTGAGGAAGGCTGCCCTCTCCCTGGGGGCTGCAGAATGACTTCCATACCGGGCGCTGGATCAGGGGCTGGGCACAGCTGTGGCTTCCATCCTCCCTCTCTCCACAGAAGAGCTGGAGCTCTCCCTCTGGAAGCAGACTACAGGGATGCTCCAGTGCACAGGAAGCCATCAGTCAGGGCTGCCCATGTGCCCTCTGCTGGGGCTGGCCACCTGGGGCCCTGGGAGGCTGGACACCACCCAGAAGGTTAAGTCTGGTGTTGCTTGGCCTCCCACCGGCAGAGAGCAGCTCGGAGGCCAGGCTGAGTCCCCGTCCTGGTCCCACACGGTGCCTGCCTGTGTCCCTGTCAGCGTTTCCCACCAGGCCTCCTGGTCCTGAGAAGCCGCTGGCTGCTTCCCACCAGAGGCTGCACAAGCAGAGCTTTGACGCCCGCTTCCATCAGAAGGTAACTTTAGACTCCTCTGGGTACAGGAAAGTGAACGCCTGGAGCTCTCCAGCCACAAGCTCTACTCCAGAGACTCCAGGCGTCTGCCCGGCTCTCAGGGTCCCACACAGGAGTGTTTTCAGGTCATATTTTCCATCATGCTGTGCTGTCACAGACAGTGTAGGAAAAGGTGGCGTCAGGTATGAGTCCTTATTGGCCACGAAGCGCGCCTTAGACTGATCGTTCCAGCTACGCCTCTCTTCTCAGTCCCGGCACACTGACAGTGGGTGTTGGATCTGCAGGCCCAGCGAGGGCCAACTCTCAGGGCACCGTCAGGCAGAGTCCCCCCGCTCAGTGCCGGACGCCTAGGCTTCTCCGCTCAAGGGCCTCAAGGGCAGCTGCAGTGCCCCGGATGCACCCCCTGTGCGCACTCTGCAGAGCCAATGATTCCATTGGCTAGTGCACTCCGAGGCCCGGGGGACCGTGCCTTCCCTTCTTGTTACCAAGCAGACGGGTGTTGTCATCACTCTGTAATTATGCAAGTGATTTCGTTGGGAATTATGCTTACTTCATTTAGGAATATGAAAACAACTATTATAACTTGTCAGAGTGAGACATTATGAGCTGCTTGGAAGTGCGGCGTTATCTTTCGCCAGCAGTAGATGTTTCAGAAAAGCAGAGGGAGCACAGCAGGCGCCACTCTGTCCCTCCCAAGTGGAGAGGCTGGGATGGCCCTGGCGCTTGGGGACAGGCCGCCGAGCATCTCCTGGTGCTCACGTGCTCCTGTAGGCACTGGTGCTTTGAGCTGCTCCCCAGGGAAAAGAGCACAGACATGGCAGAAAGAGTTGTTGCAAGCATAGCTGTGCTCACATGAAAGCTAACTGGAGCCAGCAAGGGCAGGAATAACATTACTACTTTAGAATTCTAGGTTAAGTTGGTGAGGAATTCCTCTTGACGGATTAACCTGTCGTGTCCGAGGAGCTACTACAGCTCCTGCAGCTCTCGCCCACTACCCCAGCCCCGTGCTGGAGTGATCTGCAAAATAGGAACTAAAAGGTATTTGCATCTAAAGATGGTTCTGTCCACCTGGTGTCCGGTCACGCTAAAGTTACAGCTCTAGACTGGTTATTCGACTAGGTAGCTACCATTTCAGAGGTTTGAAGAAGTGTACACAGAGGCAGGTAGGTGCAGGGGTACATGCCTGTGAGCCCATCAGCAAGGCGGCTCAGGCAGCCGGCGGAGCTCGAGGTCGAGGCTAGCCTGGGCCACTCGGTGACTTTGCTCCATTCTCTAGCAAAAGAAGAAGCACATCTTGGGGCCGGAGAAGCAGCTCCGTGGGAAGCTCCTGGGTTCAGGTCCCAACAGGGCAGGACACATAGGTACACACGGTTATTAATTTTGGAGAAATATTGATAATGGGCTGGAGATTCTTGTGCTTTAAGGCCATGAAGGAGTAAATATTTTTCTCCAGATTACTTTTTATTATTATTGGTAATAATAAATTTTCATTCAAGAAATGCACTTCTTTTTTTTTTTTTAAGAAATGCACTTTCATACAAACAAGACACAGCCAAGAAATATGCCAAACAAGAAATCTAATATTAATTTACTTGAGATAAAGTTTCAGGTATGTGGCCGATTTAAATTTATTTGATTGATTAAGATATTTCTGCCCTTAATAAGTTTGATTAGGGGGTGGTGAGATGGCTGAGTGGTCTAAAGCACCTACTTAGAACAAACTTAGCAAAGCACAGGGACCGCGGTTCAATCCCCAGCACCACATGCCAGCCAGCCCCGCCCTCCCCTCCCCCCGTGGACTGAGCTGGCCACACACACGCACACACACACACACACACATAAATAAATAAAATAAAATTAAAAAATTTAAAAAAAGTTTGATTAATTGAATGGTTCCTAAAGAACAGAAAAGATTTTCTGGAACTGAACTTAAATAAATGAATAATTTCTTCAGATTAAATGAGATAAATCATTTGAAAGAACTGTATTGTGTACTTAATACATATTCATCAGTTAAGTGGACAAATGGCTTATGTTGACATTGAAAACTGATTTATCATCTTCCCCCATCCACGTTCCCTTTTAATGTATCATATGATCAACTTTTCATTTTGTGAGTTCTAAATTTAGCTGAAAATGTAAGATACAAGTGAAATCGAGTTTACACACTTAAAACTCTGTCCACAGAGTCACATTGATTATGCGCCAGGTCATGGTTATTATCCAAGGACGTTTATTAAGCATGTATTTGGACATTGCCTTCAATATAGGTGACACCACATTTCAAACAAGATCTTCACAAGGGCCAGGGCTGGGGCAGGGCCTGGAGGCGACGTTCCACTGTAGATGTGGACAGGCGCACACGCTTGCCCTGTGGTGATGGGGTACGTGAAGAGCTGGCTGCAGGCTTTCCTGGGCCCAGTACTCTGAGATTACTTCACAGAATGCTTCTGTGGCTGTTTGCACACCGCCTTGGAGCAGAAGCAATCATAAGGGAAGATGTTTCCCTCCTCTGTGGCTGTCAGAGTGTCCCCTTCCCATCAGAGCAGTCCTCTAGTTGTGCTCCTCCTGAGGACTTCACTAGCCACTCAGCACAGAGTGTCAACCCGGCTGAGTCCATGTGCAGGACATGCGGCTCCTGATGTGGCTATGCAGTAGGTAATGGGGGTGAAGAGGTCGCGACCCTCAAGTGGAGTCTCCAACTGAGGCGCTCAGCAGTTCCCTAAGAGGAGGATTGGAATGAAGCAGGATCAGGGGGAGTCTATGGCCTAAGATCACTGTACCTGCTCGGAAGACCCAGAGGGTGCCTCCTGAGGAAACAGCCCACGGCAGCACTGGGTTCCGGTGCAAAGCTAGAAATGAGCACAGCAGACCACGGCCCCATCCTGAGGACGTGCACTCGCCTCATTTCAGAGAGCTGATAGCTAGCTTGCTGGAAGATGCATGTTAGAAAAGAATGAAAATAATTCATTATTACAATGCATGCAAAATATTCTAAGGATTTAGTTCACAAATTTTGGTTGAAGACAGCTTGTAAGGACTTGCCCTGTGTGAAAGTTTTCGGGACTGGACATAGGTGGTTCTCCTAGACTGCTTTACAATTGATAGTTCAACCAAACACACAATGACTTGGTTGGACATGGTGGTGCACACCTGCAATCCCAGCACTTGCGAGGGAGGCAGCTGCAGGACAATCCCAGCCAGTTCGAGACCAGCCTGAACTGCAAAGTGAGCTTAAAGCCAGCCTGAACTGCAGAGAGAGACCTTGTCTCAAAAAGGCTATATATATATATATATATATATTCCCCAAGAGGTGGGCAAGGTAGATTTCATGAGGTGTCAGGCTTCAAGTCAGGTTAAGCCAGTTTTAAAGCCAGTGGCTGGGACAGGGTGAGCCCAGGGCCTCGGTGTGGTGAACCGGCCGGCAGACAGCCAGGCCAATGTGGGTGGGCGCAGGTGGGCGGTGTGGTGGGCACGTCAGCTCCCTGTGTGCTCGTCTCCAGCGCGGCTTGATTCTCAGAGTTTGAAGCATTTAGAATAGCAGTGTAGCTGGTATTTTTATACAATGGAGTGTTATTGAGATATCAAAAAATAAACTTGGGGCTTTTCTAGGTAAATGAGTGCTACTAGAGACCGTACTCATAAGTGAAGTAAATGAGACTCACAGGTGTAAACCCCACTGTCTCCTAGTGTAAGAAACCAAAAGGGTAAGATCCAAAAGGTGCAACAGATAACAATGAAAGTGAAAGAGACTGCTCCGAGGAAGGAACACCTGGGAGGTGGGAAGGGAAGGAAGGAGGGTGCGTATGCAATAGAGATGCACACACGTGCGCGCACAAGCACACACACACACACACACACACACACACACACACACACACACGATAGCTAAGAGCATCGTACTTCTAATCTCTGTTAGTCCACTGAAAGGACCAGTTAGTGTTTTTGTTGTTTTCTCATTCCTCCGGGCCTACATCTGATAATCTGAACAACTACTTTGACGATTAAACAATATATTAAATAATAACCATTGTTAACTTCCATTATCTTGTTTTGAAATTCTGTACCATTTTTATTGCTTTTACTGTCTTCAAAATAAAATACTTTAAAAAACAAGTCATTGTCAAAGCAAAAACGTTTCCTGCGTAACCCTGTATTGTGTTCTGGACACATTAGTTGTGCAACACGACGAAGTGTGGAGACGTGGCAGGGGCCTCAGAGCGCAGGTTGCCTGGTGATGTCTTGGTCCCCGATGCTCTAGTGCTGCCCAAGCACTTGTCACCCTGCGCTTCCTGATCGTTGCTAAGGTAGACCAATCAGAACGTGAGTTCCTGTCAGAACCCAGCTCTCCAGTGGCCTTTGGCCCTTCTCCATCTTCATTTAAAACTGTGGCTCATTTGGAGGGAAAATGCCGGTTTTCCTAAAACACTTCCATCAATGTACAGAAGGCTGATCTCCAGCTGCAGTTTCTGCAGTAAACACTAAGCAACCGGGAAGATGCCTGTGGCGGTCCCTGCTCAGCTTCACATGTCAGGACGGTGAAGGTCCTGTCTGTTGTGGCGCACACATGTGAGGTGAGAGTGAAGGACTGCTGAGAAATTCAGAGCCCTCCAGTCAAGGCAGAAGTGCACATTAATGGTCCCTCGTAATGGGGAGTAGCCGCAATATGAATAACTCACGGAGGGCACAGGTGTGTGTCACCCTGCAGAACTAGCAGAGGGCACAGGTGTGTGTCACCCTGCCCCGTTACTGCCTTACGCCAATACACGTGGAAGGGAGAAACATCTATTTCCAGAAAGCTTCAGAACAGCTCCGTGGACTGGCTGCTCCTGACCCCACAGGGAGCCCCTCATTCGGGAAAGGCCCCGGGCCCACCAGGGATAGCTGAGTGCCCGAGAGCAATGCTGGCCTGAAGCTGTGCTCAGTCACGGAGCAGGACGTGGCGAGGACCACCTCCCTCAGCCGGGCTGGGTCATGTGATACTGGGGTCTAGGACAAGGACACAGAGCTCTCCCATACCGCACTCCTTGAAAATGTCTTTCTTTCTCATTTTTAAACCTAGTTTAAATCATCATCATTAAGCCCAGACTCCAGGTTAACCTTAGACTTTCAAAGTTTCCTTACTGTTTTGAGAAAACTTTAGAAAAAGAGGTCAGTTGAAGCACTTTCATCTCCCAAATGGAGTCATTTCTGCACCTGTATCATTCTGTGCTTCACTTGGTCTTTCATTTCAATTTGAAGAATCAGAGCACAGTACTCTCCTTTGGCTACTTGAGCCATCATTTCTATTTTCTTTCTTTAAACTTCCAGTGATATATTCCATTTTATTTGCACGGTGTTAAAGAAATTGATAAAGAAATCGGTGTTGATTTGTGTTCCGGAGTCTGAAGCCTACCCGAGGCCACGCTGTCTGCTGTGCTCCTTCACTCCTGAAGGGGCGGAGCTGTGGTATTGGGGTGTCTTGCTCAAGTCTGTGTGGTGGACAGCAGGCTGAGGTAACCCAGCCCAAAATTCTGTGAACTGTTCTGTGCCTGGTGTCTTAGCGCATCCATGTGCAGCTCAGGGTGCATGCAGAACCTTTAGATAGATACAGAGACTTTTCTTGGTGTAACAAATAGAACGGGCCTTGAAGTGGGCTCATTCGGCTTGGTGTTGCCCGGGACGCTGTCCACCGGCTCGTCCTGTGAGCCCTGACTCCACTCCAGACCTCACCCATTCGAGCCTCTCTAGTACATGCTAAGGTTTCCGAGCCAGGGTCCTGCAGGCTGAGCAAAGTGCACTCGCAGCCTGAGTCTGTGAGTCGCTGCCCATCGTGAGTGCTGAGAGCTAGCCTGGAGGCCGTGGACTCTGAGGCCCTTCCCCACTGGTGAAATGCTGCAGAAAGTGACACTGACTCTGTCTGTTTGCAGCGAGGACGTGCGGGTCCAATCTGCGTGGGCCCAGCGGCGTCATCACCTCGCCCAACTACCCGGTGCAGTACGAGGACAACGCACACTGTGTTTGGGTGATCACCACGGCGGACCCAGACAAGGTAAGGGCCTGGACTCCGCTGGGCGCTCCCGGCCTGCAGCGCCGCGGCTCACTCGGCTATTTGTCCCATGCCTGGAGATGCCGGCTGGTTCTGTTTGTCCCACTGTGCTGCCCTCCACATGCCACGCCCTGGGAAGGAATCTGGTGTGCAGAGCAGATGTCTTCAGCGTGGGCTGTCGTCTCAGATCTGGAGGGAGGTTCCTGGCCTTCCTTCTCGCCCCTGGTGCTTCTTCCTCTGTGGGGCGTCTTTCAGCCTCAGCGTATCTCCACCCTCAGCCCTGAGCTCCGGGTCTCCCCGCTCCCTGGGAATGCTGTCCCTTCGCAGCCGTCTGCTGTGGATGCTGTCATCCGCAACTGGCTGGAGCACCCCACGTCTCTGCCCAGCTGCGAGAGCTAGAACTGCACCTGCTGTCTTCCCTCTGCCCTGGGTCTCTGTCTGAGCCCCCAGCCTGCACTGCCTCTCGTGATTGCCGTGTTCTCCTAGAAGTAAACAACTCCTTGCCTTTTCCAAATCCCTCATCCTACCTGCGTTAAGCTGATTATGTGTTCCCTGCGGAGGTGAGACAGGGAGACCGTGCTATCTCTCCATGGGTTTTGCACACATGCTTTGTAATTATGTTATTGCATCTTAAATCATAGGCCAGAAAACATAATCATAATTGTCTCTTTTGCTATAAAATGAATTGCCTTTAGTTCAGTTTAAATTTGATATACATAGATATCTACCCAGGAAGAAAAGTGGAACATTTTTATATTGATTTGATTTTTTAAAAATCAGACAAAATAATTCTGAATATGGATTTTAAGTGAACTAAATAAACTAAAATAAACAATACAAAAGGAACATTTCTAACAGAGGTAAGCTGACTAGATACACCTTCTGCGATTTTGAGATGCTGTGGTACAATAGCCTGTGTGCGCAGCCGTGACCTCTGCTCGGGGCTCCACTCGGCACCTGCCAGGGACACACAGAACTCCCCTGAACCTATCAAGTGTGGGCCTCAAACCACAAAAGTCTTGTTTATGTCCAGTGAGGCTTTCACCAGATGCCTTGAGGCTTGTTCAGTCTCCTGAGTTCTGATGCCTCAGCCAGTAATTATGGGAAAACGCCAGCTTTAGTGAACAGAAATGGATAAAAATCCAGGGACCTGTGGGCTTTCCTCAGGAGCACAGAGCAATGGGGTGGGTGCCAGTGTAGCAATGGCCTGGGTCTCGTGGCAGCCCTCTCACTGCCCCAGGGCTGGCCTGTCCCCGGGAACAGCAGTCCTGCAAATCCAAAGCACAGATTGCCACGCTCTCATCAAGCCTATGTTCAAATAGCTTGATGTCCTCTCACGACCAAGCCCCTGCTTCTGCGGCCCTGCCCTCGTCTCTTCGGATGCCAGCTCTCCCACTGAGCTCTGAGAGTCTGAGCAGTTGGCAAAGTCGCTGAGCCTCAGAGTCCTCGCGAGTCAAGGTCTAGTGAGAAAAGAACGCTTTTCTCTGGGGTGGTTGGCAAAGCTAGTCACTACTAATCACTACCAATCAGCATTGCCCCAGCGAGGGAAACAGCTTTGTCTGATTTCAAGACTAAAAGTATTAGCATGCTTAGGCATGACATAAACATGGAGAACTTGTTAACAGTTTACCAACCATTGCACTTACTTGTCCAGCTAAAATAAGAGGGTGAGGATGCAGCCTGGCCCTGGAGGTTGGGGGGCAAAATCTTGGAGAACTGCTGTGCCATCGGGCTTGTCTGGGGCAAAGCAGGGGTGGAGCTGAGCTAGCAGCAAATACAATAAATATGATCTGCCTCCACCAGGACAAATAAAACAAGAGTCTTGCCATGGGGTGAGAGATGCCATGGGCCAGGGGACCTCACTGGGCATCTGCAAGGTGTAGATCATGTGACTTTTGCAATTAGAATAAATCAGGAATAGGTTAATGTCCACCCAAGGCATTTCCAACCTGCAGCCTTTGGACCACATGAGGCGGCCAGTCCTGTGGCCCCTGGCACATTGTGCTGTGAGTTCCAGCACACTGCACAGTGACAAGTGAGTGCTGTGCAGGGCGTGTGTGTGCTCACACACATGTGTCTGTGCACGTGTGTGCACACATGCGTGCGCTGACCCGCCTCCCATGCACAGTTGCATCCAGCCCTGTGCGCCAGAGGCTGCGTGTGTGTGCAATGGGTGAGCACAGTGTGGGGATCAGTGGCCACTGGCGCAGCAGTTCGGGCTCCCTGCATGTGCGTGTGGCTGCAAAGATGAATGCCCCTTGCTGTGGCGCAGGCACCGAGGTCTCCTTGTTTAACTGTTAAACTCAGGCTTGCTGTGATATTTCATGAAGTAATTTGAGCATTCAGGCAGTTTTTGCTTCGTCGACATTAGTTAGATTACATTTTTCACGTGGCTCTGGGACAGCGCCTCTTCACTCGGTGTGAGCCAGGCTGGCTGGAAGGTTGGACACGCAGTCTAGATATTCCATGAAAGGTACGTGTGTGCACTGCGCAGAAGGAATAAGAGCAAGGAGAGCCCAGGAAGCTCGAAGACACTCCGGACAGTGCAGCAGCAGTGTCTCCAGTGGGCGAAGGGGGAACTTGGGGTGACTCTCCCAGCTCTGGGCCCTTCCCTGCAGGGAGAAGCCTCTGTCCCAGGGAGCTGCCCAGGGTGACACTTGTGGCAGGATTTCTCTCTGCCCCTCTCCTTCCTGTGGAAAGAAAGGAGTGGCCGTGGGTGTCCAGGGCTCATAGCAGCACAGGCAGCAGGAGAGATGGGATGACAAGGGCGGTCTCCCTGGGGACCCGCTGTCCTACTAGCAGCGTCCTCCGTCTCTTCTCAGGTCCCCTTTGAAAGGGCAGGGGAGTGCCTTGGGTATATGCTGTCCCTTCTTAAACCCAGGGAATGACCTTGAGAATCATTTTGTAATGGGAAGCTCTGCGTTTGACTTCTGGCGAAACGGCAGTGGACTGCAGATCACGTGGGGGGTGGGGAGGGTGGCTCAGAAGTGAGGGGAACCCACCCATGTGCGCACATGTGACTGCAGAAGCGAGTCGGGAGCACGTCCATGCCCGTGCGTGAGACTGCAGGGGCGAGCCGGGATCTCGAGTGTGTTTTGTGGGCTGAGGAAACTACGGAAAGGGATGCAGCCTTGCAGGGAAGCCAAGCAGAGTCAAAGGCAGCGATGCTAATGTGCTATTTCTTTCCAAGGTCAAATGAAGGTGGAAGCGGCTTCAACACTAGTTAGAATGACCTTGCAATAAATGTCATTAGTTGTTTTTCTTTTCTTTTAATGTATTTGGTTGTTATAGGGTCTCACTATGCAGCTCAGACTCATAGTGATCCTCCTGTTTTCAGCCTCCCTAGACCTGGGATTATAGGCATACACTACTCTGCCTGGACTTGGTGGCTGACTCAGTCTGCCCTGGGGGCAGGGCCAGTGTACCATGTGGTGCCAGGGATCAAACTGCAGTCCCCGTGCTTGCCTAAGCAGGCGCTCAGTCCATGGAGCTATCTTGCCTCCCCCAAATATCATTAGTTTTAAAAACTGTAGTGGGATGCTGTGTAGTGGAATGAGAAGATAGTACCTCCCATTTAAATTTTTGAGAAATGTCATTAATGTCTTTCTAATACTTTGAGACATCACTTAAATCCAGACTGTTGCTACGGAGATTTTCTGTACTGTGATATACATGCATATGGGGCTTCTCCCACTTTCCCGAACAAATCAGAATTAAAATAGCTCCTTAAAAGAAAGCTTGAAGATCCAGCTCTTCCACTCCTCACTGGCAGGGAGGAAACCAAGGTCCACAGAGCTAAACTCTGCACCCTGCTCTTGCTGACCTCACAGCCTCCTGCCAGAAGACGGATTTCGTTGTGCAGCTCTCTTGTCTGTCATAACGTTGACAAGCTCCCCGAGGAAGTGAAGTAGGAGATTCTTCAGTAGCTGCAGGATGTGTGGCAGGCGAATGCTTTAGAGCTGAACAGGGCCTGGCACTGTGGAGGAGCACTTCCCCATAGCAGAGGGCAGCGACGGGAGGCAGGATCCCTGAGGACGTGGGGTGCTCACCTTCCCCCTGCCTGGGTGTCCGCTGGGGACTGCTTCTGGCCCCATGACGATGCCAGGATCACAGCCACTCCGCAGAGGTTAGTGACAGACGAAATCAGAGGCAGTGCAGACAGGAGGCCCGGCTTCTCTTCTGGCGCGAGAGACAGGTTCAGGATTTGCTTGGCCGACAGCCGTCAGGCCCTCCTGAGGCACAGTCCAAGACTGATACTCCAGGGGCTTGAGGAGGGAACTTTCCGGAGGTCAGAAAAAAGGCCTGCCCAGTTGCTTGTGAGCTGCACGATGAGTCCGCTCATAGACCAGCAAAATACCAGGAAGAGAGCGGCCAGGGGCATGAGACTCAGCTGTGCCTTTTCAGAGCCCTTCTAGGCCTCTACCAGCCCGGGGCTGATGTTAGAGACCTCCCTGGGACTGTGTCCCTGGGCATCGCCAAGTGACTTGAAAACTTGTCTAGCTGAAAAATGCAAACAATGAACCCAAATGTTTTGGGTTTGTTATGGTTTGTGTCTAGTTGTCCCCCGAAAACTTCATGTAGTCATGGGGTAAGGACTTCTAGAGTTTGAGATTAACTCATGATCCACTGGGATTATAGGTGACCCAAGGCTGGGATTATGGGTCTGAGTACTTCTGGGATTATGGGTGTGAGCACTTCCCCTGCCAGGGGCAGACAGCCTGAATGTAACAGAAGAGAGACAGAGAAACAGACTTGCTCTCTGTTGCCACCGTTGCTGCTGTTCCTCCATTTTGCTTTCTTGCTCTTTGCCACCGCCACGGAAGGTTGCCCTCTGCCATGTGCAGCTCGGCCTTAGAGCTGGCCAAGTACGGACTGAAACCTCCAGTAACTGAGCTGAACAGACCTTTCTTTCCTTCATTTTGGGTGTCGGGTACTTGTCCCAGCAACAAGAGAAGAGTAACTGAGACAGGGCTTATCTGCTTTTCCATTCTTGTTTTAGAAGATTTGCTTTTCTCTGATGTCGTTGTGGTACCTTTTTTTTGGTGGAACCGGGGATTGAACTCAGGCCCTTGCGCTTGCCAGGGAAGCACTTATTTCACTGAGCCATCTCCCCAGCCCCTTTGTGGTACTTTTCATAGACTTTGCAAAGAATATATTAAAATATTGTTGATTCTGAAACACCCCACAATTAAGAAGTTACAGTTCAGGAATCTCACATTATACTGCTTCAGACAAGTCTTTGCCCCAAATTTACTTTGTGGAAATGTTCAGAGAGATACGAAGGATTCCAGGATGACGCACTCACCAGCGCTCTTGGAAAGCCACTTAGACACCTGAAGGCATCTCAATTAAGCAGAATTGCCATCCAAATTAAGCACCAGTCATTGCCATTAAGTATAATTAGCTTAATTTGACTCCTTGGGAGACATCCCAAATAAGCAGGCTCCTGATGCGGCCTGGGAGCTGGAGGCGGTTAGGGACCCAGGCGAAGGGGAGAGGAAAGCCCATGGCTCTCGCTGGAGAAGTCGATGGAGAGTTCTGGAACGGAGCCGCTGCGCACGGCGTTGCGTGTGTGTGACCCAGCCTGCTCCCTTCGCTAAGGCAAGACAGAAAGGAGCCCAGGCCAGGTAGTGCACACCTGCAATCCCGGCACTCGGGGGCGTGTAGGCCAATGTCACCCTGAACTGAAACAAGCAAATCAAAATACAAAAGGAAGCAAGGACAAAGTTTTAGTACTGGTCAGAAAGTGCTGAACGCCTTCTCGTTTTGAATCCTCGGCCTGCCTTGGGTGTCCTCGACCTGGGCCCACGTCTGGGCCGGCTGCTGTACAGCGGCTGTGGAGCACTTACGTGAAGTTGGCCAGACACAGCGGCCACTCAGGAAGGCGGGGTCTCTCCTAGGAGCGTACCTGCCGTACAACATTGGCTAATGTTCTGTGGACAGGCAGGTAGGCTCCTTTACTTTAAAAGGCCTAAAGATACTATATAACACGTTTTGTGCATACAATTATTTTTATTTTATTTTATTTATTTATTTTATGTATTTGGTACAGGGCCTCACTACACAGCTCGGACTCCTAGTGAGCCTCCTGTTTTCAGCCTCCCCAGGACTGGGGTTATAGGCGTGCACCACCACGCCTGGACTTGGTCACGGGCTTAGCACGCCTGGGGGTGGGACCGGTGTGAAATGCAGTACTGGGAATCGAACCCTGGTCCTTGCACTTGCCCAAGTAGGTGCTTAGTCTGCTGAGCTATCTCACCGGCCCATGAGTTCCTATTATATTGTTTAGTGAAATTCTGTATTGTTTATAAATTTTTTAAAATTCTCTTTAAAAACAATCAGTTGGCTTTGGACAAAAATAGAAAAGATTTTGTTCCGTACTCAAGCGTGTTTATAACGGTCAGTGTCGTCACGCTGCGCATCGTGTCTTCTCTGTAGCTGCACAGATTACCCAGTAAAGCAGCGTGACCTTGGTCAAGGTCAAATGTTAAGCAACAGCTGCTGCCTTCGAAACCCAAGAGAAGTTAGTGTGCAGCGTAGATTTCCTGTGTGTGTGCGCAGGTCTTTCCTTCCTTTTTTGACTTTCTTTTATTCTCCCTCTAATCCCAGTTGTTTATTCCTTTTGTTCAGGTTTTTTCCCTTTTACTGTGTCTATTTACTTTTCAGATTTTATTTACTCATTCAAGTTTTTACACGAGGGAGACAATATGATGTTTACACATGTGGGTCTGATTTATGTCTAACTTCTAATGTCTTATCTATTATTTTGCTTTCTCTCTCTTTTTTTCTTTCCTTCAGTACCAGGGATCAAATTTGTAATTTGCACTTACTGAACAGGCACTTATGCCAATGAGCCATCTCCCCAGACCTGTATTCTCTTTAAGATAAGAAAAGAAGTCAAGATGCAGTACGGAAATATTAGTTAGAAGAATTAAAGGGAGGGGACTGTACGCTCATTCCCACGATCTTCGCCGAAAGGATGAACTGGGCCACAGAAGCCAAGTGTAACACTAGGTCCCCGTATGAGTGCACTCCGGCCTGTATCTGAGCAGCTCCTCTATGCCCCACGCACTCACTGCTGGGGCTTCTGGGAGCAGACAGGAGTGCGCTGGCTGCTCAAGAGTTTGTGGCTGGGTGACCCGGGGAGTCTGAGCCTCGGGAGAGGAGGCGGGTCGCTGTGACACGGCTGGATGACCTTCGCCCTTCCGTGATCCTGTCCTTGCTTCCCGCCTGCTGTGCCGTGGGCCCTTTCCCCTCTGTCACACAAGGTCTGCCAGGACACCCAGGCAGCTTTGGAGCACAGGCTGTGCGGGCTGTGAGCCCAGTGACCCTCTGCTCCTGTGACTGCAGGGGCTGAGTGTGTTGTCCTGGCCGTGAGAAGAGACAACAAGAGCATCTGTGCACACGTCCCTCTGCGTAGGCGCATGCACAGGCTTCTGTGTGTGCTTATGGGGAGGTGTGCAGGTGCACACACGGCGCCTGCTGCAGTGACAGGCGTGTGAGATCCAAGTTCAGAATAGTCCAACACAGACCTTGCTATGGTGTGTGTGCAGGTGCCCCAGAGCCTCACGCAGCCAGCCGGGGCAGCTGCTGGAGTCTGTGATTGATTACTGTGGGTGTGGACGCTGCCTCCGCCCTGGGGCAGGTGATGTGCGTGCAGTGGAGGACGGGCAGAGGTTGGCAGCCTGAGCTGCTGCCCATCCTCCCTTGCTCTCCTGCCTCTGCCACTGCACTGAAAGGTTGCTCTCTGCCGCTCTGCCCTGGAGCCAGCTGCGCATGGCCTGCGCCCCCCAGTAACTGTGAGCTAAGTAAACCTTTCCTTCTGCGTTTAGGGTGTGGGGTATCCATCCCAGCAACGAGAGCAGAGTGCCTGCGGCAGGCCTCAAGTACACAGGTGCACGTGCGGTCTTCTGCACCCAGCGCTTCGACACTTGCAGGCTTAACCAAACATTGACCCGAAACCATTACTGTGCTAACTGCTTGTGTGCTACATATGTACGGACTTTCTTCTTGTCAGGATTTCTTGAACAATCAGTGCAGCAGTTTGTAGCATTTCTGCTCCACCGATGTGCTGGATCCACGAGTGCACCACCCTTCTAGATAAGGTGCTTGAGCACCCACGTCCTTTGGCCCTTTGGCACGTTCTCCAGAGAGATGTCTGCGTGCTTAAAGTAGACTTTCTAGCAACAAAATATTGGTATGTGATTTTAATTAAAGCTTTGTCTATGGTGTTTTATTAGGACTAAACATTTACAAAATTCAGAGGATTTAAACAATCAAAATATTACCATTTCTTCATTTTTTTTCTTCCATCTTGTTTTTTTCTTCCATGTTTATTAAAGTTTGATGAACAAATAAAACTGTATATTAAGATGTGGCCCAGGTGGAATGCAATTCAGTCTTTAAAAAGGAAATCCCAATGTTTGCCAACCATATAGGTGAATTTGGAGGAGAGTGTGAAAAATGAAATAAACTATTTAACTTTCTTTAAGGGAGTAAATATCCCAAATTTCTGAGGGTAGTTTCATTAGGCAAGCAAGCAGTAGCATAACAGAACCTTCATAATCGCCTTCATGCAAATCTCCGAAGACCCTCAAGCAGGTTACAGAACTGCAGAGAGGGCAAAGGTCATAACTGGTGTCCAGCAGAGGGGGAGGCAAGCGTGCAGACGCACACTCACTGCCCGGCCAGGCTCCCTGCTCGCTGGTGTCAGCTTTGCTGCAAAGTGTGCTGGGTCTGCCCAAAACACAGTGCTCCTGCCTCCAGGGCAAGCTTGAGGCTCAGGCTTCCTCTGGGGACATGGCCATGAGACCAAAAGGAACCTGGTCTGTAGCAAGGAGGCAGGATCACCTCACTAGGGAGAAGGGTGGCAAGGCTGCTCCTGAGCTGTGCTGGGAGCTTGGTGTTTAGGTTGATTGGTCAGCTAGAGTTAGTAGGTTAGGGTGAGGGTTAGAGTTAGGGCTAGGGCTAGGGCTAGGGTTAGGGTTAGGGCTAGGGCTAGGGCTAGGGTGAGGGCTAGGGCTAGGGCTAGGGCTAGGGTGAGGGCTAGGGCTAGGACTAGGGTTAGGGCTAGGTTTAGGTTTAGGGCTAGGACTAGGGTGAGGGCTAGGGCTAGGACTAGGGTTAGGGCTAGGGCTAGGGTTAGGGCTAGGGCTAGGGCTAGGGCTAGGGCTAGGGCTAGGGTGAGGGCTAGGGCTAGGGCTAGGGCTAGGGTGAGGGCTAGGGCTAGGGCTAGGGCTAGGGCTAGGGTGAGGGCTAGGGTTAGGGCTAGGACTAGGGTGAGGGCTAGGGCTAGGGCTAGGGTGAGGGCTAGGGCTTGGACTAGGATGAGGGCTAGGGCTAGGGCTAAGGTGAGGTCTAGGGCTAATGCTAGGGTGAGGGCTAGGGCTAGGGCTAGGGCTAGGTTGAGGTCTAGGTCTAGGGTTAGTGCTAGGGCTAGGACTAGGGTTAGGGCTAGGTTTAGGGCTAGGCTTAGGTCTAGGGCAAGGGCTATGGCGAGGGCAATGACTAGGGCAAGGGTTACTGCTAGGGCTAGGGCTAGGGTTAGGGTTAGGATTCGGGCTAGGACTAGGGCTAGGCCTAGGATTAGTATTAGGGTTAGGATTAGGGCTAGGGCTCAGGTTAGGTTTAGGATTATAGCTAGCGTTAAGGTTAGGGTTAGTGTTAGGTCTAGGTTTAGGGCTAGTGCTAAGTTTAGGGTTAGAGTTAGTGATGGTACTAGGATTAGGGCTAAGGTTAGGGCTAGGGCTAGGGTTAGGGTTAGGGTTAGGGTTAGGGTTAGGGCTAGGGCTAGTGCTAAGTTTAGGGTTAGGGTTAGTGCTGGGTCTAGGATTAGGGCTAATGTTAGAACTTAGGGTTAGGGTTAGTGATGGGACTAGGACTGGGGCTAATGTTAGTGCTTGGGCTAGGGCTCTTGTGGCGCATTGTGCTGTCTCTTGTCACACACACTCCTTCCCCCGTGTGCAGTACTGCCATGGTGAGAATTTGGCTGAGGAGAGCAAAATCAAATTCATGTGTTTAAGTGCAAACTGGACCATGTCCTTCTTCCCTGCTGTCTAGTACCTGTCTCGTGATACGCACCTGTTTGGCCCTTTCTGTCCTTGTTCTCTAAGCTGCCCAGGTAAAAGCTGCTGGCCCTCCCCCTGGTCCTGGCCCCCTGCTGTGCGCCCTGATCCTCTCTAGTCCCTGGAACCTTCTGGCACTGATTGTGGTCCTGGAGGTTCAGAGCCTCCAGAAAACCTCTCCAACCCCTCTGCCGTTCACTGGGGAGCCCCTGACAGCCCCTCCCCTAACCAGCATCCCAGAGCAGCTTCCCCCTTTTCCTCAGTCCAAACAAGAGCCCAGGGGAGCGTTTCTGGCTTTGTGCCCACAGCTCAGCCTGGCAGCTCTGGGACACTCTGCAATGGTCTTTTCTTTTCTTTTTCTCTTTTTCTTTCTTTTCTTTTTGTAGAACCTAATATTGAGCTCAAACCTTTGTGCTTGCCAGGATAGTGCTTATTCTACTGAGCCATCTCCCTGGCCCTTCTGCCATGGTCTTCCTGGAGCACAGTGACTTGTCCTGGGAGTGAAGGACTGCTGAGCCTACCTTCTGCAGCATCTGTATCTTCAGCTGGAGTCACCCAGAGCTTCCTGCCATCTTCAGACAGCTCCATGCGAGTGGGTCTTTATTTAAGAAAGTCCATCACTCTGCCGTTGTCCAGCAGCTTTTGCTCCTCCTGTCTTACTGTGAAAACCTGTGGTCCTATCAGGCTGCTCTGTGTCTGTCTCTCTGTCTCTTCCTCTCTCTTTCCCTCTCTCCCTCCCTCTCTTTCTTCCTTCTTCTCCCTCTCCCTCTGCCTCTCTTTTCCCCCCTTTTCTTTCCTTCCCCTCTCATCCCTCACTCCCTGTCTCTCTCCCTCTCTCTCTCTCCCTCCTTCTCTCTTTCCCTCTCTCCTCCTCCTTCTCCCTCTCCCTCTGCCTCTCTTTTCCCCTCCTTCTCTTTCCTCCCTCTCTC
>NW_004524731.1:3984299-3986614 GCF_000260255.1 Octodon degus
TCCCTCTCTCCCCTCTGCCTCTCTGTCTTTCCCTTTCTTGTCCCATTTAGAAGCAAGAAGTAAACCCTCTCTCCAGGCCAAGTGCACAGGCTCCATCTGTGGAGATGCTAACAAGGTTTCTCTAAGGAGACTGTATTCCCAGACATGAAGACAAACTACTACACATCACACGACCTTCGTGCACTGAAAGGATCTAGGTACAACACAGAAGTCGGACTACTGTTTTTATCTGGATTTTGCTACCGTTTACAATTATAAGCAAACTGTTCTGTCTGAATGTGGTGGAGAGGCCTTTCATTTCATTTCATGCCCTGCATCTCTGCAGGGCCTGGGACAGGTCAGGGTATGTTGGCTCGCATGTGCCTGGAGGTGTGCGCCTTCCCATGTACCCCACTTCCTCCTAGCCTGCCCCCCAGATGGTATGGGTCGCATTATCCATCCTGCACCTACTGTGTGTCCTTTGTGGGTCAATGGTTTCTTTGAGCAGACAGCTGGCTTCTGAGCCTGCCATGGAGCGTGAGGCTTCTCCAAGGAAGGCTGCAGGGCATCTGAGCCTCTGGAAACCCTTTAAAAATAGTCAGCACCACTACTTGTGACATAGATCTGATGTCCTTTAAGCATCTGCAGTGGCCAGTGGTGTGACTCGGGTTCCTGCACAAGGGACAGTGAGGCGCAGCCTTCCAGGGGAGTGGGTGCTGCTCATACCCACCCAGGGTTGCTGCTGTGAAGTGGCAGAGGTCAGGACGCTGTGCCCTGACCCCAGATGCTGGCTGTGGCCCATGCCTAATGCCTCTTCCTCTGCTTTACACTGCATCTTTGGAACTGACTCCCCTGGCTGAGCCCTTGGCCCTGGCCATGTGTAGAGGACACAGATGCTGAGAATGCCTGCCACAAGTGGCTCACAAAGTGCCCAGGTGGGAATAGAGGCTTCCCAGAACCATTCTTGCATAGACCCATGTGGTCCATGTATTTTAACATGTACAACAAATTGTAGTCTTAGTGCTTGACTCTAAGGAAGGGCTTATTTTCTTTTTTAGTACTAGGGACAGAGCCCCGGTCTTTGCAGTGAGCTCCACACTCAGCTCTTTGCATTCCTTCATTTTGGGTGTTGGGTATTTTGTCCTAGCAATGGCAGAGGAGTAGCTGAGACAGCATCCTTGTCCCCTCTCTCCAGACCTCAGCCCCCTCCTGGAGAGCGCCACATTAAGGCACCCGGATGGAGCTGGTCCATGTAAGACTTAGCATTTCCAGGCAATTAAATCAGTTTATAGGTACAGAGTGGGTAGGAGTGGGCTTGGAGGTGGTGTGCACAGGACCCTGTAGCCAGGGCTCTGGAGAGCAGGCCCAGGAGTCTGGCTTTGCTATGAATCTGGGGCAGCCTTGCAGCCAGCGCACTGGACAGGGAGGCCGCTTACGCTGAGCAGGAGAGCTGCCCTCTCCAGGGTGCAGAGCTCCTGGGCGGGGTGCTGGGGCCCACAGAGCAGAGCACCTGCTCTTCGCCCTCAAAATCCAGGGACTTGCCCTTGGAACGCTTGTACTCTCTCCCTGCACGGGGCAGAATTGCACTCATCTTCCGGTGACAGGCCAGTCAGGTCCTGCACTAAGCAGGGAAGCTGCCTGCTGATGAGCAGCGAAGAACCTGGCAGGGAGTTTTCCAGAAGACTCGCCTCAGGTTAGCTTCTCCAGGCATTCTCAGCTTGAACTGGAGAGTGTATTTTCTCCAAGAATCAAGCATACATCGTCACTGGCAGGACAGGCTGTGCTGCATGGTGCTAGCGCTCGGCCTGAGGTGTCTGGGAATTAAGTGTCCCCCAGGGCTGCTGGGGACTGGAGCCACATCTACCAGAGATTCCATAGGGAAACTACTTCTAGCTTTGTAAGGGCGGTTTCTGCTAGTGAACCAGGTTATAAACGCTTATACTAAGAACGTCTGTGCTGCAATCAGATGAGCCGCTCACGGAGAATTTCTGACCTACTGCACAGGCTCTTGGGATGATCGGGTAAGGTGTAGATGCATAGCTTGCCCTGGTCTGTCACCTGCTGTCTCTTGTCACTAACATTCTGGATTACTTTGCGTTGTTAAATAAGTTACATGTTTTCAAAAATAAAACATATAGGTAGATGGCAAATTAAGGCACAAAATTGTAAATATTGTGGTGTTAGATGTAAGTCCAACTATTTTGCTAAATCTACAAATTCACGAGAATATTCTCATCTTTACAAAAACAGCTCACTGTTAAACCTATTCTACCCTGAGGCCATGTACTACACTGCGTTTATTACCTTGGGAGGCAGTGTCTGCGCTCCATCTCCCC
>NW_004524731.1:3986805-4007144 GCF_000260255.1 Octodon degus
GGAAGGGAAGGAGAGAGAGAGACAGATGCAGGGGAGAAAGAGGGAGGGAGGCAGACAGAGATACAGGTAGAGAGACAGACAGAGAGATATGGAGAGAGAGAGAGAGAGAGAGAGAGAGAGAGAGAGAGAGAGAGAGAGAGAGACAGGCTGAGACAGAGAGAGGCCAAGTTAACAAATGAGATAGGAGAGATGGGGGGATGTAACACACTTTAAACACATTCTGATTAAAAACAAATCAGTAAATTCCGTCGTTGACCATCCGTGTTTGTATTGTGCTTTTCTTCTTGATTGATGGTGATGCTTAACCTAGTACACTCTGACCACTGCCATGCTGTCCTTCTCTTTAGAAAAAGGCCTGGAGTTGGCCCTGCTGTGTCTCCAGGCGTGGGCACGGTCCCTGGAGCCGCTTGTTGTCCCTGGGGTCCAGTGGGTGGGCCCTGACCAGGCCTGGGGGTGGCTTCGCAGGTCCGCACGCCATGAGGCTGGAAGGCCTCCTGGTCCTTTCCTGTGTGGCCACTCACCCCTGTCTCGCGTGTAAAGCCCAGACCGCTCGCTGACCTTCCCAACCTTCTTGGGGAAATTCTCGGCCATGTGTGCTCACACCACTGTCCTGGCCCCACCCTGTGGGTGTCTCGAAGCTTCTCAGACCATTCCCGAAACAAAGTCTGGGTTCTTCCTCCAATCCCACGCCTCCGCACCTTCTCTGTACCCTGGGCAACGCCCTTCTGTCGTCCAGCTGCTGAGGCCTAGGAGCAGCTGCGACCTGTTCTCCGGTCTTGCCCTCGTGCCCAGCCCTCGGTCGGAGCTCCAGCACCGTCCAGTCTTGCCAACTGAAGCCGGTGGCTGGGTCACTGACCTTCGGCCTATGCTCATTTTTCTGCTGCTCCTCTACCTCCTGTGACCTATGCTCAGTCTAGAAACCAGAGAGAATCTTCTATTTATTTTCTGGTTTTTTTGTAGGGTTTTTTTTTTTTTTTTCCTCTCTCCAGGGATTGAACCCAGGACCTTGCGCTTTCCAGGCAGGCGCTTATGTCACTGAGCTATTTCCCCGGCCCTGAGAGACTCTTGTACGTGTCAGTTGGTGTCTCGCTCATGCTCTGCCCCCTAGGACCTTTCCAGTTGCCTTGCCTGGTAAGAGGGCGCAGCCCTGAGGGTGCCCACCGGGCCCCAACCGCTCTGCGTCCCGACCCTGCCCACAGCCAGGCCCTTGGAGCGCTGCCAGGAGGCCGCACCCCGCTGGCAGCAGCAAGGGAGGTTCAGGCGGCAGCGCTGCGCGGAGAGGGCAGTGAGCTCCAGGCCCTGCAAGCCCGGGTGAGCTTCCAGGCGCCCGAGCTGCAGCGAGCCATGCATCTCCTCGTCACCGCGGGGAGCTGTAGGTCTGAGACGTCACCTTGTCGTCCTCAGGTTCGATGTGACTCAGCTTTTTGCTGCATGTGCAGAGGGGCCGAACCCTGGTGCAAAGCACAAGGGGGGCTCGCGCTGGTCTTGCTGGAAGGGGGCTCTGCTGCTTGTCCCTAAACAGGCTCTTGGAAGTAGAGCGCATCATCATTCTTAACGCATGAACACCGTTCAAAAAGGAACGCACGTTGTCCTCTGTGTGAGGAAAGCGCAGGGATTAGGAGCGACGCGACGGGGGAGGGGCCACGAGCTCGGGGACCAGCGCTCCCGACAGCTGTGGCCCCCGGTGCTCCGGGAGGAGACAGCGGTACCGGGCTGTGATCTTAATTTCTTGGCCTGTCTTTCCAGCTGCAATTAACAAGTTAAAACCTTTTGGGCCTTGATAACTGTGAGGTTATATATAATTTCTGTAAAATAAATTACTGCCAGTCAATCTGGAATTTGCATGAATTAAATACTCCATAAATTTCCCTAAGGAAAATGCGCACGCAACAGCATGATGGAGCTGTCCAAAGTAGGCGTGGACACGCAGTGTCACGTGGGAAAGATCCGCGGATCGGAGGTTCGCGAGCCAGGGTCTGCTCTTCCTGAGCGAACTCGTCGGACGCTGCACGCGCAAGGCGGCACCTCGCACCGTCAGCGTCAGAAACGGAGGGCCGTGCTGTTCGATTTCATTGCACGACCCTTTGTGAAGTGTAACAGGAGCACACCGAGGAGGAGGAGGGATTAGTTGCGGGAGAGAGGCCTGGCCTCGCTTCGCGTCCACGCCCGCCGTCAGAACTGAGCCCTGCGGCTTCCCTTTCTTTTGCGGCCTTGGCTTCCGCTCTGGACCACAGAACAGCGACTTGAATAACCGCTGTCTCCGTTCTCCCCGGACTGAGCCACGCCTGCTGCGTCCAGCTGCAGCAAAGGGGAGAGAACCCACAGGACACCCGGGGCGGGGTGCGGCCCGGGACCCAGGGGGTGCGGGGGGGGGTGGCCCCAGCCCTCGGAGCGCCCCCAGCTCCTGTCACGCTAAGGACACTGCCAGCCTCCGCCGCTAGATGGTGGAGGAGTTCACACTTCCAGCAGCCCTCGTCTTGGGAAGAAGCCGCTCGTGGCCATCGCGCCAGGTAAGCCCGCTGTCCGGCGGGCTGTGCCCAACCAACCGGGCCACAAGGCGCCTGCTCCTGACTCCAGCCGTTCTGGTGCCCAGGTGGACCGGAGCCGCCACAGGATGGAAGCTCACGGACCCGGCAGCGGTAGTACTGACAGGAGCGACGGCTGCAACCCTGTGTGGGATAACTGGGCAACTCCTGCGCGGAAAGATAGCGAAAGATAGCGGTGCGGAGCTCAGCACCAGGACCGGGGCTCCCGCGTGTGGGAGCAAACCGGGGCTCCCGGGGCCTGCTGCTGAGAGCCGTGGCTGGGTTACGTGCGGCAGTCCGGGTGCACGCGTCGGAGTCTGGCCTGACAGCAGCAGCAGGTCCCACGAGCGCAGCGCGCAGTGGTTTCTAAGTCAGGCCACACGGTAGGACGGAGGCCGGGATCACTGTTCTGGTCACCTGGCGATGTAGGACCCCCTTCAAGCCCTGGCATCCCGCTGCCCCCAGGAAGGATCCCAGGGGCCACCGCAGCACACTGCCTGCCACAGGACCGGCCCGACGCCAGCTCGAGGAGAGGAGGCCAGCGGCCGGGACTTCCCACCTGGAGGGGAGGGTTTGCAGCGCCACACTTGGCAGCGGGGGAGCAGCCCAGGTTGGGCTTCCATTGCATACATCTCAGTGACGTATGACAGTGTGACACCCACGGAAAACTTCAGGGAGGGCTTTCATCATCAGAAAGGAAGTTAAATTCAGCTTGAAAATGCCGGGAATGTTCTTCCGCTGCTTATGTTCCTTATGGCCTGGCTTAGTAGGGGGCTCCAAGTCATCCCAGAGCGAAAGAGAGCCACAGAAAGATCCCTTCCTAAAATCCCTTGGTAGGACACCATGGACTCTAGACGCCTACAGACTCCAGCACAGCCCTCCTGAGGGAGTGCAGCTTTGAATTAATCCCTGGAGGAAATGACCAGATTATAATTTTTGGGGCCCGTATCAGCTAACTGGCAGAGGAGAGTGCATTTGTTCACCCTGAACATCAGACGGGGACACTTCACAGTCTAAGACATTTACAATGGAGGCGGTGGGGACAGGACCATGTGGCACCTGTGCAGTCAGACTGTCAAGGAGAAGAATCGAGGACAGGTCTCCCGAGCAGGGAGATGCTCAGGATGAAGAAGACCAGTGAACCGGCAGGGAAAGGCATGGTGGGTGAGTCTGGAGACAGCAAAGAATGTCCGGAGCAGACGCAGGATTCACCACGGCTGGAGGTGTGAGGGCTGGTCCCAAGAGGAGGCTCGAGTGCTTGAGGTGTGGGCGTCTAACATCGTGGGCCAGAGGAGCCAAGCTGCCCTGTGTGAGACAGTGTAAGAAATGGAGAAGTTTATAACTTGAAGTAGGAAGTGTCATGTGCAGAAGCCTTTTGCTTTTATCAACTGAGCTTGGAATACGCACAGCGCCCCCTGAGGAGGCAGCGCGCCCGGCCTCATCCTATCGGCCGCTCTTTGCTGGGCAAAGGCATGGCTGCTATCTGGACAGCTGCCACAGTGAGCGTGGGTGACTAGATCACAGCTGTGGGGTGCATGTGGGGCGCTCAGGGAGGAGGGCGTGTTCTGTCCTCGCCAGGCTGTCCGGTGGGCCGTGAGGAGACCAGCAGGAGACCCGCAAGAGAGGGAGCGGGGCCGGCAGGCCGGGGCCGGCAGTGAGTGCAGCCACTGAGGCTGTGGAGAGGAGCAGCATGCAAGCTCCGAGGTGGTGGGCGCTGCCGGCGTGTGCTCCTCCCGTGTGAAGCTCCAGCACAGTCTCATCCCTACGTTTCTGCATCTATGAAATGAATCTGTCCACATCTAACCAAGTTTTCATGCTAAGACAGCCAGGCCAAGCCCAGCAGAAGACTTCCCGCTGTGTGCATTACCCAGGACGGAAATCTCCATCTCAGACTTGGATGATTGGCAAACCCAAAGCACGCAGAAGGTGATCGTAAGGACGCCTTTCCCGAGAGCCTTGAGGGCACACAGGCTCCGTGTGGCTCGCGCTCACTGAAGGCTTCCCAGTGGCGAGCGTGTGCGGGGGCCAGGGCGAGGGCCTCTGGGGAAGGACGCTGCGCTCTGTGCTTCGATGCCCTCAAATATGAATCGGATGTTACCGGGGTGCAAAGGTGTTTGCAGTCTTTGTTGTAATTATCTGTGTCTGCATTCGTGGACCGACAGATGTGCCGGCTGCGGTGCTGGGTGTGAAGCCTCCCACTGGCCTCCTCCATGATCACAAGGAGTTTTCTGGTCCTGAATGGTGTGAGACTGAGGATGCTAATGTGACAGGTGCGACCATGGCACATCTGAGGTGCACACCGCTGCATGTCACCTGCACACGTGCTCTAGCACACCTGAGGTCATCGCTTACAATGTCTGCAAGAAGACGATGCCATGTGAACTGCTGTTACGCAAGGAACAACAAGAAGGAGAGGAGCTTGACACTCTGGAGATGCAGCCACCACTGCCCCTGCCATGCGGCACGCAGTCTCGGTGGGTGGGACCTGCGCATGTGGGACCGCACGCAGGGAGCAGTAAATGCATTTAGAATGATGATGAAAATATGATTTTATAATAGTGATTTCAAAGGAACAGCCTGTAAGTCTCTCAGGGAGACACAACCAGGCCGATTGTGCTCTGCACAGCCCAGCCCCTGCTCTCAGGGGGTCCTCAAGACAGATGAAAAGGTCCTGAGGGGAAGGGTGGGCCACAGGTGGGAGGAAAGCCGAGAGAGGAAGCACCCACAGGCACCCTGGAAATGAGAAGCACCACCACAAGGCCTTCCTCTTCTGCTCAGATCTCTCCCCAGCACTCACAGATTAGGGACGACAGTAAGCACTGGCCCAAGGAGTCCTGGAACACCAGCTGCTGGCCGGCAGCCCGGCGTCACCACGTGGAGCTTTCCGAGCTGCACGGCAGGGAGCAGGCAGTCGACGAGTGTGGGTCCCAAGCTCCCTGGAACATGTTGACAGTGTCATGGGGACAGGATTCCTATATCGTATCTGAGGTTTCAAATGGTGTGTGTCACGTTATAGCAGAATTTCACTGCTTTATTTCCAAATGTACACCGTAAGCAACGTCTCCCGGGTATGCAGTGGGCTGACGGGGCCTTGAGTTAAACTGCTTGCACAGCGGTGCTGCATGGCTATCACAGGGCTGACAACAGGCCAGCAAGAAGGAGCACGCATCCCTGGGACGGTGCCTCGCCTAACATCAGGTACATCTGAAGAAGCCGTGTGGATTCTGGAGCAGCGCGGCCCGCAGTGGAGCGGGTGCAGACTCGCAGCAGAACGAGCGCTGTGCAGCAATTAGCAGAAGAGACGTCGGGCAGCTCAGACACAGCTGGAGAGTAAACGACGCCCTCTCCAGCTGACACTGAATCGAAGACAGATCAAAAGGCAAATTTAAAAATGTCCTAGTTCAAACTTGGCATGCCAAAATGTACAGAAAGCAGGACCCTGAACAATCATGCTGGAAAAGGGCTTACATGGAACTTAACATTATACTATACAGAACTGGGAAAAAGAGCCAACCAAATCCAAGACAGAGCCAAAGAAATATTAATAAAGAACAGACCAGGTATAAATAAAGACAAGAAATAATACAGGCAATCAATGTGATAAAAAATTCGTTTTGGGGGAGTCAAAATCTTGATGAATCCTTCGTGAAACTGCTGAGAAAAAGCTTACGTTTAGCATGAAAATAAAAACTACGACTGTGTCCGTTCATCTTGTCGGCTCTGTGCCACTTACTTTTCTCTTATTTCTGGAACAAAACACCCAACACCCAGAATGAAGGAAGGCAAGGTTTATTTAGCTCACAGTTAGTGGCAGTTTCTGTCCATGCTCGGCTGGCTCTAAGGTGGGTGGCACGAGGCAGAGGGCAGCAAGCGGTTCACGAGGTCAGAAAGCAACGAAGAGCAAGGCAGAGCAGCAGCCGCAGCAGCCTGCAAGCCTCTCTCCCCTCCTTACATTTGTCTGCAGATTGCCCGCCCCAGGGCAGCGTAGCACTCACACCCATAGCGTCAGCCTTGGCTCATGAATTAATCGCAGGGTCTAGAAGCCACCCCATGGCTGCACAAGGCTTGGGGGGACACTAAGGCACAAAACATAAGACGCTGAGATAGTCTGCGTCGTGGGAAGACAGAGGCGCTGTGGCCCCTCATTTTAGGCGTGCGGGTTCATGCCTGTGTGCTCGGAGGTGCTTCTGCACGGGAAGGCTCTGGGCCACAGGCCCTGGGTTGTGCCTACCACTCACTCATTTAGTGCCTGCAGAAGCTTGTGCTCACAGAATTGTGAAAAGAGGAAAACTCAAGGAGAAGGTTCCTCGGAAGAGGTTAGAAAATATGTGGGTGGATTTCTAAGGGCTCATGTCAAGTGTGTGTGGAAAAAAGCATGAGAAACACTTCCAGGAAAAGTTGGAAAGAGAAGGGCGGAAATGAGGCCTCGGAGCAGCATCCTCAGCCATTGACCAGTACTGCACACTCCCCCGTGAGCTGCAGGGGCCTGCTCTGGCCCTGGGAGTGCCGTGCTCCGTGAAGCCTTAGAACACACAGTTAAATATCCGGCATTAAAGCTCTGCATCTGCATGACAGCCCGTGTCATGTGGCCCCTATTTCTTCCTCTTACTCAATCTGATGGTTATCTGTGTGAGTAATTCCTATAGGGTTCTGCAGTGGCTGGTCTAGTTCCTGTCGGTATAGAGTAATACATCGATTACTTTAACAGGGAGCTACTCTTTCCTGAATTAGTTTGGTACCATGGGGTGATCTCATAAATGTGTAGGTCATACGCGCTCTCAAAGCTGTTTATTTTGCATTCTTCTAATTAGAGCACAACCAAGCAAAGGAACTTGCGCTGAAGTATGACCTAGCGTCAGCTTTCATTTTAATAATATCTTGATTTTGCTAGTCTGACATGGAGCAGAGCTCAATCAACATCTCATAAATCATCGTAGCTGCATATGCTAATATTTTAGTGAAATAACGATAAGCCCAGTTTTCAAAGTCTAGTTTTCTACTGAACGCTGCAGGGTGGAGCATTTTGAAAATGACCCTTGAGCAAGAGCGCTGTCAAGAGGGACGATATTCTGGGTTTCTGGAGAAATGTCAGGATAAGTATATCTTAACTGTCACACTTTTCTCTGACACGCAATTATCTAAAGCTTATGTTATTATCATATTTTTGCAGACAAATGCAAATCAAATGCATATTTATAATACATACATAGTATTAAAACTTTAAATAGTCAGCATCTTACATTTATACAGAGAGCTATTTCTAGAAATAATTGTACCCAGGTGTTTTCTGTCCATCACCTTCCAGCTTTCAACAGCGGAAGTGATCTCGAGCGTCTCAGAGCTGTCACTCTTGCCCCTCCAGCCGCCAGAGTCTCCTTGGCTGCCGCTCCGGGAGCAGGCATGCCGTCCTGGGAGCAAGAGGAGCGGCAGTGTTTCAAGGGAGCACGTTATGTGAATTTGTATGTTGAAGTTCAGATTGTTATGTGCGCAGGTTACTGAACCCAAGTGCCACGTGGTGGATTTCCTGGGATGCAAGTCCATGAAGAAGGAGAGGCGCTCCTGTGGCCCTCCAGAACTGTATTGGTTCCCGAGCCACCAGAGGACATGGGGAGCTGCTTAGGACAGAGCTGTCCTCTCCCATAGCCCCACCAGCCAGCTGCTCCACAGGCTTTGTGTTCCTCGTGGTCTCCCTACCATTTTTTTTTTAATGGAACCGGGGATTGAACTCAGGCCCATGAGCTTGCCAGGGAAGAGCTTATTCCACTGAGCCATCTCCCCGGCCTCTCCCTATCATTTGATGGGACTGATAGTGGAGGAGCATTGGGCTACCAGTCTTTAGCAAAAGCCCCCATCAGTACACAGGAATCTTGATATTTAACAAACGTTTGTCTGCATACCTTTTTAGAGTATAGAGTGCAGAGTTTGTGCTAAAAATGGATTATTTTTCAAAAAAAAAAAATCACACCCAAATTCTAGTAGGAGAATTAACCACTGAAACAGTTCCAAGCCAAACCTGTGGTAAAGTTCAGAACCGTGTTTTAACATCCCAGCTTTCCCTGCATCCGTGGGGCCCACACGGCGCAGACAGCAGTGTCAAGAGCACCTGGGGCAGAAGAGCCAGCGGCAGTGGGGCGCCGCATCTGTGGTGGTGTCGTCCATAGCAGGCTCAGAGTGTGGCCAAGCACAGCCACCAGTGCCTGCAGGCGCGCGCAGTGGCCGTTATTACACGGGACACTTAGTATCATTTTGTTTTGAGATAATTAGAGACCCACAGGAAGCTGAAGGAACAGAGCCATGCAGGAGGGCCCTGGGTCCTGCCTGGTCCCTTCCTGTTGCCGGCACAAAACGCCATAGGTGCAGGGCTGGGCTTATCTGCCCATCGGCTCTGCTCCATGGTCTGCCTCCTCCAGGACAGAAGGGACACAGTGGAGGACAGGGTGAGGGAGAGATGCCTGTCCCGTGGTGACCAGGAAGAGTGCGAGGGGGCAGCAGGGCCAGGCTCTGCACACTCAGGCCCCCGCGACCCTGGTGGTCCAGCTCAGAGCCCATCAGCTGCGAGCTCATTGGGGGTTGACCCCGAGGAGTGTGCTGCCTATGATCCAGTCACCTTCAAAGCCCCAACGCTGAATTCATGAGGATTTGGAGGACATTTATAACTAAGCTGTAGTAGTGTCCTCTGAGCTTGTCACCCTGGGAATGAGACACTCCCCTGTAGTCCAACACAGGAACCAGAAAGTTGGCCTCGGGATAACCTACGTGCTCAGTGGGGCCCTCAGAGTTCATTAAGTGCATGTGTGTGTGCCCGTGTGTGTGTGTGTGTGTGTGTGTGCGCGCACGCGCATCCCTGTGTGTCTCTATATGTGTGTGTCCATGGGTCCCTATGTCTCTTTGTGTGTGTGTGTCCCTGTGTATGTCCCTGTGTGTCTCTGTGTATGCCTATGTGTGTGCCCCTATGTATGTGTGTTTCCTCCTGTGTGTGTGTGAGCCAGAGGTGTCTTCCTAGCAGTCAGCTCCTACGACAGTCGCTGTCACCAGAGTCAGCCATCCTACCCCTCGCAGGCTTTCCGTTTCGATCCCGTCACCCCAGGACCCCCACCCCATGAGCCCCGCACCGACCCTCCCCAGCTCAGATCTCATTCCCGTCCCTCTGGTTTTGCCACTTCAGAACGTGACCTAAGCACCAGCCTGCAGTGTGCAGCCCTTGGAGACTGGCTTGGGACTGCGTATGTGCACCTTAAGAATAGAAGCAAATATTTTGTCAGCACTTTGTTTGAACTTTTCTTTAAAATTATGCAGTAGCTCCCTGTATCGGTTAGAAAGGGGTCCTAAGTGAGGAAAACAAGAAACAGTGGCTTTACTCTTCTCCATGATGAAAGCCATGGAGAGACTTCTAGAAAGGGAGGTGCCGGCATCCATGGTGTGCAAGCGCTTCCAGAATGTTCTCTCTCCTTGAAGTGTGGGTGTCACTGACTTGCAGAGGTTCACTCGTGGCAAGCCTGAGTGGGAGAGGGGTGCGGCGGAGCCCAGCCACAGCGGCGACACCCACAGCTGGGCACAGCTTCCGGCCAGGGGGCCCCGAGGAAGGCTGAGACTGGACCTGGCACGTGTGGACTCCAGCGCCTGAGTGCTCCAAGGAGCCTGGGGTGCCGCTGCGTGAAAGCACAAAGAGCGGGCGACTGTGCAGACTGCTGGGGTCACCGGCCAGGGACTGTGTGGAGTGGCCTTAGGGAAGGACGAGGCACCCACGCAGGGTAACCCAGGCTTTGGAGCCAGGCTTTTTGAAACTCATTTTACTACTTTTAGTCTACAGGTAGTATTCGTACATGCTCATGGGCGCAAAGTTGTGTGCCCTTGCGTACATATGTTGTGGAATCATTACACCAGAGGAAGTGGCATGCCCGTCGCTGAAATGCCCAGCGCTTCCTTGTGAGAGAAACTCTCCGAATCTAACATTTTAGGGAAAGGTTGCCTCAGAACCAGATCCTGTAAGTGCGCACGCTATCCCGCCTCCCTATGCAGTACCTGCATATGGGGAGTCCTCCACCCTGAGGAGGGTGTGGGGAGGAGAAGCAGCCCAAGGGACAGGGGCCGGCATGGCAGGGGGCCGGTGACTCCTCCTTGAGGTGGGGGGGCACGAGAGACCGAGCACAGCAAGTGGACAAGGCCTGGGGCATGTGTGCTTGGCACTGAGGGGGGGCGGCTCCTCCCTGCCCCTCCTGTTGATTTTTAGCAGGTTCGAGGGGCCCGCAGCACCCATCTCTTCCACCATGAGTACATCCCACTGTCCTCTTGTGGGCCATGTAGGAATAAGGTGGGGGAGAGAGGGGGGACCTCACCCAAGCCCACACGCTGTCCTAGGGCAACAGCTGGCAGCCGCATCTGGCGTGCCCTGGGCTGGTGCCCTTCCCAGGAGTTTGCAACAAGGGTTTCTGCTACACCATGTGGGCCAGAGAAGAAATTCTAAAAAGCCTGCATCTGGCAATAATACCCTAGGTCGACCCGTGGAGAAAGTTTAGCCACTTAGAATTTTCCGGATGGTTGGGTGTGCCGCGGAGGCAGCCCTCTCCATTCACATTGAAGGAGCTTGGAGAGCCATTTATATAAAATTACACTGTAGCCAGATCCCCACTGAAAGATTGTGCCTCTTCATGTCTGCATTTATGCTGAGAGTTCTATTGTAAGCCAATTTGTATCATATAGAAAATCTAGGAAGGGAAAACCGCTTATCCTTGCCTTTGGTAGGGGATTGTGAGAAATGCCACACTGGGCCACTGGCAGGAAACGTAAGGGGAGCCCCAACTGCCACTGTGCCCTGCAAAGGACCCGGGCCCACGCTTCCATCTGCCCTGAGGGTCCAAGGCTAGCCCAGCTGCTAATGGATGAGCTGGGTAAAGTAGGATCCATGGCACACTTGCTGACCCCAGAGAAGGGCTGGCGCTCACCGGAGCTAAGCCTGCTGGTGTACAAGACACAGCTCCTGCACAAAGCTGCCCGGGGTGGGGGGGGTGTAGGTGGGGTGGGGAGGCTCCCCAGAGCCCAGGATCGAGATGCGACTTCTCCACAGAGGTTCTGATGACTCAGCTGCTGTCGATCCACAGCCACAGTAAGCAGCCCATTTCCTGGGGGTCCACTATCACTCGTCTCTCCTTGACCTCCCGTGAAAGCACCTTCCGCCATAGAGGGCTGAACATCCACACGTGGGGGAGGCGGAGCACGCGGTGCAGTGTCTCGTCCCCTCCACTGCCGTTGGGTAGGGCGGGAGGACCAGCAAGGAAGAGCCCCCAGGACGCTTCTGCCCCGACTGTGGGGAAGCCCTGGCTCCACAGGGTATGCAGAGCGAAGTCCCGCAGGCTCCGGGCTTCTAATCTCGGGTCGCCTCCACACACCCTGCTGCCGGTCATAATGCAGCACAGCTTGTCCTGTTTTGTGAACTCAGTGCCTGGGATCCTACTACGATTTCTTTGAAATCCAACTCACTGTGCAATCTTGATCCTTATCCTATTTCCCAGCGAGACTTTGAAATGCTGCCCTTCTCAGTGGAAATGCCACTTCCCTTTCATACTGCTTCACCGCTTCGCTGTGGAGGCTCCAGAGGGCACCTGAGGGCTCTGGGCTCACAGCCATACACTCTCCTAAGGGAGGCCAAGCCCCGAGTGGGTGGAGACTGGCTGTCTCAGACCAGAGAAATCTGTTAAACTCAGGCTCCCCTTACCAGGTGCAGAGGGCGATTTTCATGTGTCCGGGACACCAAGTTTGGTACAGCAAGCCGAGGTGCCCGTGAGCTTTGGCTGGTGCTCAGTTTGGCACTGGGCCAAGGGACGGGTGGGGATGAGATCAAGACTGAGCTCTGAGCCCCGCGGCTGTCTCCCCGGGACCCAGTGAGAGCATGGTACTGTGAAGATGTTATTTTATCGCATGAGCAGGCAGCAAGTGCACTGGTTTTTGCTAGGCATGGTAATGATAAAATAAAAAGGAGCCGTGAAAGCGAAGAGGACAGCTTTCGCTTCAACGCCCTTGAGCTCCCTGACTTGGCGTTCCCTCCCGAAGTTGGGTGTTTCATATGCGCACAAGCTGCAGGAACTGCTGCCTCTCTGGGCCCCGCTGCAGGACTCGCTGCCGGTGCTGGGGAGCAGGTTCCCCGCCCGGCCTGGAGGCTCCTGCTCCCTGGTCCCTAAGCTTCTCCACCCAACTCCTACAACTCACAGTCACTGAAAGTGCTTTGTCTCCGTAAGAGACAACAAAACAATTTCAGCCAAGCAAACACAACACTAGGACTCTAGTTACCTGGCCTTGTGTTAAGCAGCTTATGGTAGGTGCTTCAGGTCCCTCTAGATGAATAACAGGAGAACTAAGGACGCACACACACACACACACACACACACACACAGCTGTAGTTGGTCATACGCGGCCCACGCAGGACCCTCTTCTGGGTGTCTAGGAAGTATCTGTAGCTGCGACTGCAATGGGGGCTGCACAGGTAGAGTCTGGAGTTCAATACACAGCACAACTTCCAGGGAAAAGGCTACCTTCCTCAGGAATGGAATGAAGATTAAGAAGTATAGTGTGAAGCCCCACAGCACAAGTGACACAGACCCGAGGGCATGAGGACCACGTGTGCATGAGGCCTTCTCTCAGGGCCGCAAGTGCTGGGAGGCCACTGGAGGCCATGACTCGCCCTGACCACAGTGCTGCTGCAGGCTGGGCACCCGGCAGGAACGTGCCGCTTGGGCTGCTCGGCACACAGGTGGCGCCATCACCACCCGGGTGGCGCTGTCCCGGGGACAGCCGGGCCTGAACACTTCGTATCTTCTACAGATACTCAAAAGACAAAACCCAGAAACAAGCTTCTTGGAGGCATATACTTAATTTATTTATTTTTCGAGCCATTACTTTTTAATTCAGATCACAAAACTTGAGATGCACACCTAGCATATAACCCTTCTTGGGGCCAGGGAGATGGCTCAGTGGAATAAGCGCTTCCCTGGCAAGCACAAGGGCCTGAGTTCAATCCCCAGTTCCTCTCAAATAAATAAATAAATAAATAAACCTTATATTATTTAACTGCAAATAAAGTTTATTTTCAGGGCATCAGTACGACTAAGTTAGAATTATCTAAATAAACTTCTCATGCCATTCTTAAAGTATTATAAATAGACTATGTTGAGAATAAACTTAAACATTACTTTTTTTAGAACTAATGATAAATGATGAGGTAGAATAACTTCAGCAGATTTCCTAGCCCTAGACTCCTAAATGAAGTTTGCACTGACTTTAGATATTGGTGGCTTTTTAGGAATGAGAGCTCTGTGTTGCTGAATACCCACTCTTTAATGCAAAGACTTAGGTCTACTTTTTCAAATTGTTCAGTCTCACTAACATGTAAGCCCTCAGCAGACCCCTAATCAAAGACTAATTTGTAAAACTGGGCCAGTTCAATGTTTTGACAATTTAATAATTTTCTTGATGAATGAAGTCATGAGAGTTGTTCAGCAGTATTCAAGGTATGGTTTTCCTGATTGGTCTGTAGTCTTCAAAAGTGTAAGAAATTATTGTATGAAACATCTGTCAGACTAGTAAGACTGCACTGATGCCTCCATCATTTTTGGGATTGTTGGTTACCTCGGCCTATTTACCCCAAATAACCTTGCCTCCTTGTGTCACAAGGCCCAACTCGCTCATGTTCACCTCAGTCACTAGTCCTTTGGAAACAACACCCAAAGCTGTACACAGTGGCGAGAAAGGATTCTTTTTTACACCAAGTATTAGCAGGCAAAAGGTGGCTTTCCATTCAGGATGTGTTCCGTGGGCCTTGTTAAAATGCAAGTTCATTGGCCTAATGAACCTTTCATATTTAGGTGGTTTTCTTGTAAAGCCATCTCCAGCAAAGCAGACTTTAGTAATCACCCTCTTCCATGCCTTCTTTTTTCTCTTTCCAATTCGCATAACTTTTAAAGCTTCCATTTTTCCTTGGGCATGAACTTTGGGCAGAGGAACTTCCCATTTTCCCGCCTTTTCTTTCCGTTTGTAATCATGTTGAAAAGTACTTTTGCATGAGACTGTCCTTCTCTGTTCAGCAGGCAGACAGGTCCTGCTCCTTGTGGCGTCTTTTCATTGTACTTTTGTCTGGTGTTTCTCTTTTCAAGCATCTTGATAGCCTTCTTTATCTGTTTTTTTCCTCATGGCACTGTCTGTGGTAGAGCTCAGCCTTCAGGCCAATCTTTTTTTTTTTTTTTTTTTTTTTTTTTTTTTTTTTTTTTGCCTTCTTTGAACATTTGTGAGCCTCTCGACTTTCCTTTTCTCTTTTTCTCATGATAATCCAAGCGGTACCTATAGCGTTTACAGTGTAATTCAGTATATCCATTCTGTGGCATGACGACAGCTGCAGAGCCACCGTGGGTGGCCTCAAGTGTGCAAAGAAAAGGCCTAACTCTGAGGTCTCCCAGATGCATGAGCTGCCTCCCTTAATTTAAAAACATTCTGAAAGTGAAATTAACAAATGATAGTTTTGAAATGTTAGAAAGTATGCTGCTGATGATTATTCAGTTGGGCCAGGATTTCATTAGTGGCATTCTGATGATGTCATGTATGTGGACGAGTATTTCACAGACGTACTTGTGTCTGTGTGTAGTATTCACTTTGTTTCCAAAACTAACTCCAGCATGTGTCTGCGACTGCCCAGCTGGATCCAGATGGCAGGCCGGGGGCAGGGGCGGGTGTGGGGCGAGGGTGAGGGGAGGGAGAGGGCAAGGGCAAGAGGGAGGGGAGGGTGGGGCAGGAGTGGGGGAGGGCAAGAGGGAGGGGAGGGTGGGGTGGCGGGGGTGAGCGTGAGGGCAGCAAGAGACAGATCTGCCAGGAGCGTGGCCCCCAGGACACTCGTCCTCCAAGGATCCACCTCCACATAGCACGTGCAGCTGTGGGCTCCCCAGTGGATGACCCCACTGATGGGGTGCCTGGCCACGCATTCACCCCCAAAGCCCACTCTGAACACAAACTTCCTGGTGGACACTTCCTATCCGAATCGTACCAAAGGCCGCGGTAATAATACCAGACGACAGCTGACAGGGCTGTTATATGTTATACCTTAAACAAATTCTCATTCTCTAAAACTCTTACTACAAGTTTTGTTACAAAAACAGCAAAATTTGGGAAACTGGGATTTCTACTGTTTTTTTTTTTTCTATTAATGAACTTCAATAAGGCTGTAGAACTTAATTGTTGATTAGCTAAGGGGGATGGCAAATACACAGCTTAAACCCCATCTGCTGCTCCTCTTAGGCAGTCAACACCCTTTCCTGTTGTCAAAATGTTAGTAATTATGGTTTAAGTGAAGTTTTCCTTTTATCTGTACTAATGTCAAAATAGTAAAATTTTTAAAACAATTACATGTTGTTCATTTAAAAGTGATGAGGGCGCTGCTGGTGCTCGGGCGGGCGCGGCCGCATCGTCCCGTGTCGTCCCGCATCCCTTGTCCCGCGTCCCTCATCCCTTGTCCCGCGTCCCTCATCCCTTGTCCCGCGTCCCTCATCCCGCGTCCCGCGTCCCTCATCCCGCGTCCCGCGTCCCTCATCCCGCGTCCCGCGTCCCTCATCCCGCGTCCCGCGTCCCTCATCCCGCGTCCCGCATCCCTCATCCCGCGTCCTGCGTCCCTCATCCCGCATCCCTCGTCCCGCATCCCGCATCCCTCGTCCCGCATCCCGCGTCCCGCATCCCGCATCCCTCGGGGAGACAGCTTCAGAGGAGGGCGGCCGCGAGGAGGGGTCGTGGCAACGTGTCTCGGGGAGAACGGCTGGCCAGCTGTCTCACGTGAAATGAGGTGATAAGACGGCTTTTCCGTGCTAAGCTCGCACTGAAAACTTCAGGCTGCGTCGCCCTCTTTGCCTGCATGTCTTTCTTGTTAAAAAAAAAAAAAAAATCTCCTATTTTTTGACAGAATGTTCCACGCATGTTTTAGTTACTCTTCTCTCGTTGCTGGAACAAATATCCGACATTCAAAAGGAGGGAAGGAAAGGTTTCTTGAGCTCACAGTTACTGGAGGTTGCAAGAGACTGGAGGAGAGGCGGGGGCGCCGCGAGTCCGGGACGACCCGCTCCACGCCTCTCGGAAAGCGCGGGCTGCCGGTTTAACGGGCGCCTCTCTGGCCCCGCCCCTCCTCTCTGGCCCCGCCCCGCCCCGCCCCTCCTCTGGCCCCGCCCCTCTCTGGCCCCGCCCCTGGCCCCGCCCCTCGAGCCACACACTACCCCTCAAGTGGTGGCTGTCCCGTGATTTATGTGAGGCTTTGGGGGAACAACTAGATACAATCCATAACAAAGCACAATTGGAAATTTACAAGGTGACAAGAATATAATTTTTTTTAAGACAGGGTGTACAGGACCTCACTATGTAGATCGGACTCGCAGTGATGCTCTTGTTTACAGCCCCCCAAGCGCTGGGATTACAGGTGCATGCCACCACGCCCAGTCTCAATTGCTGACTCAGCGCACCAAGGACCCGCACAGCAAGTCCGGGGTCGAACTCCCAGCCCCTGCGTCTGCCTAAGCAGGTGCTTTAATCCGCTGAACTATTTGTCCGGCCCTAAGAATACGATTTAATTAAAAATAATTTAAAACCAGGATGAGATCCTCTAAGGAAAAAAAAAAAAAAGAATTCAGCGAAGGAGGTAGAGAGAAGTGAGCTGGAAGCCAAAGCCGAGGACCACGCGGTCCCAGAGCTCAGGCAGCCCCGGGTGTGGAGAGCGCACGTGGAGTTGCTGCTTCACATGCCATGTGGGTCGTGCTGCGTGAGGCTGGGTGAAGCCCTTTGTGCACAGCAGGCACCCGAACAGCTTGCGATGGGCCGGGTCTCCACCGACGGCCAAGCAGAGCAGCCACGGAGAACTCAGAGAACCACCACACAGTAACCGTGGCAGCTTGTGGGATGCGTGGTCAAAAGCAAACTGTAAAGCTGCTGGAGAGACGCGCGGGCTACGATGGCTTGCAGCTCAGCTTGGTGCCGAGCGGCTCTCCCGGGCGGACGCTTGCAGGTGTGTTCTGCAGGTGCTCGCTCACTCCGACCTGCAGAAAGCCGCAGGAGGTGCCCCGGGGCCTGGAAGGCTCTGCCCTCCGCAGGCCCAGCTCTCCTCCCGGGCGCATGGAGTGCCTATGGGAGAAGTAGAAGGCCGGAGGCAGGGCTAGGGACGTGGATGATGGACACAGACTGAGGGGTGCCCTGAAGTTGGGGTGCAGGTCGGGAGGACTGCGTGGGCTTGGATGTCTCTGACTGTCCGTTCCACTACTGAGTAGAAGCGCGGGCTGGTGGTGATCACAGCGTAGAGAACACCCAGGCTCTGCGGATTTGGGAGCAGTCGCCAAGACGTGGAAGAAGCAAGCAGGACCACCTAGCGCTGGGGACAGTCGGCCTGTACTCTGATGCTGGGGACCGTACCGGTACTTAAGAGAATTGCCGGAGACTGTAGAAACTGCCACTGAACGAGAATGCATGGCTATATTTAGGAAAAATCATTATGGGAGAACATAACCTTCGTCTTCGGGGGATGTGCTGATCGTTCTGCCCTTCAAGAATAATGCATTACTTGTTTAAGGTTAAGGGATGCTGCAGTTCTTAAAAGTGTGTGTTATTTTTCTAATTTGCTTGTTGCCCAAATATTTGCACTAGGAACAGGAAAAACAGCAGTTAGCTTCTGCAGCTTAGGTTTTGAAAGCATTTTTACACGTTATGATAGAAATAAACAGTAGCTTGCAAATTGATCAAAAACAGCAAAATTATTTCTCAATTCAAAAGTATTGTGTAACATTTTTGAAAGAAAATAAAGGGACAATAGGGAAACTCAACAGCTCTTACAATAAGAGTTCAACGCATTCATTGTGAGGATCCTAGCTGTCTTGTTCGTGGCTTGACTGCAGAAAACATGCTCTTCCTGAGGTTGCTTTATCTAAAGTTTTCATGTGTCTGGTTCCACCTAATAATTACTTTTTATAAACAGGACTTCTAATGAAATGTTCAGCCCAGCACCCATGAGGAGTTTGCGAATCACATGAATCCCTTATACAAATCCTTCTTTGGGGACAGGTTAGCTGTTTCTGATTTTTCTTCTTTTCATTGTTGATTCCCTGCACTGACTCCCAGTTCTGAGCTATTTGAAGCTCTGTATTCTTGCCTCCTAGTTTATGAACACATAATGATTGCATCCCCTTCTGTAGAGATCATTGATCCAGTAGTTGGTTTTTGATTCTTTCTTGAATCTATCAACGCCATTTAACAAAAGCAGTACAGCTGCTACATTTTGTTGCCATTAAGAGATGTGTTTACGGCTCTGCCTGCTTCATCAAGGCAGCGCCTAAATGTCTCCGAGTCCTTGGGCACCTCCTGCCCTCCACCATCAGGGAGTTTCCTATTGTAGCTCCGTAGCAACTTCAACCGTCTTCATGTGTTGGCTGAAAGAAATGGCTTACTTTGTAGGACTTTAGACTCTTTAAAAAGTATGTACTCTGTGCATAGACGCAGAAACCTGCTGACTAAGGGGGAGCCAAAGAGCACGTAGGCCAGTGAGTGAGTCGCTGCCCGTGAGGCATCGCTGGCCGTGCAGTGTTCTGATGTTTCTCATCTTTGCCTCCTCAACCGCCAGTAAGGCTCAGCGGTAGAATCTTTTGTCATCCTGTTTTGTATACACAGCCACATTTCCTAGGTACTTCAACCTGGCAGTAGGAGTTGCCAACGCAGAAAACCTCTAGTCATTCCTTACTTTCCCCTTCCATCTGCTCGCTGGCTACAGCGAATGACTTGGATTTGGGTTGTCCCAGTTAACAGCTGATGCCTCCTCACAAAGTGGGGCTGGTGGGGCTTCTCCAGGGTTTCCAGGGTGCGCTGTCTCTCACTGAAGTTCTGTAAGGAACCCGAGCCCTATTTCATCTGACAAATTTTCTACTTGCAAATTTTTTATTTTGATTCATCTATCAAATGGTTATGTCATCTAGTATTTTCAGTTTTATGCAATGATTATATCCACCTGCCCTGAGCTTCTAAATATGACAACATTCTTCCCTTTGTCTTTTCAGGTGACCATTATCTAGATCAAAATTATCCCATGAAAGGCTTTTCACACGTGTGCGCGGATGTGTGTGTGTGTGTGTGTGTGTGTGTGTGTGCGTGTGCGCGTGTTAGTATTTTCTTCATTAGTGTTTAGCAATACATTGGCTACCTAGGTACTTATGTGTCTTAGGAATTTGAGACTTTGTGTGTTATTTCAGACTAGAAGTCATCAGTGTTGTTTCTAATTTGATATGCAGCCTAGAACATAGAGTAGTGTTTCAGTTTGGATATGGAGGCCTTTTTATCAGCTCAGTTAAAAAATTAAGAGCACCACAATTTTTCTGTGTCCTTCCTTAAATTTCACTTGCGTCTTCTGCTTGTGACTATATTACCGTTTTCCTCTTTCGTGTTGTCGTCTATATTGCTCTTTTCAATTTTCTTTCTTATTACACATCTTATTTTCTGTCTGTATTAAGAGAGTCAGGCCCTGACAGCAAGCCCGAAGGACGTGGACAGTGAGGCGGTGGGTGAGGAGCCGGGGCCTTGCCACTGCCGGCAGCTGGAGTCCTGCGACATTGCTGAGCTCCCAGCGCGTCCAGGCAGTGCCTCCCCTTCCCACTGCAGCCTCACCTTAGTGAAGCATACCAGTGCTGACTGTGGCCATTCCAGTCGGTTCCCACAGCAGTGTTGTGCAAGACATGGAACAGATTCCACCTGCTCTCCTGGACGAGGAGGCAGCGAGTTACCAGGCTGAAGGACGCGCTCAGGCAGACCCAGCGAGACCAGCCC
>NW_004524731.1:4020408-4024540 GCF_000260255.1 Octodon degus
TCTACTGATGTATCCCCAAGTTCAGATCTTCTTATGTAGAAAGAGAATTCTGAAACTTTAGAACCAGAGGCAATGTCTGCGCAGCATCCTCACCTCCCTGAGGGTCAGGAGCTGGCAGAGGAGTTGTCCAGTGCCTTGCGCCAGTCACATGACTCAGAAAGTCGGCATCAGGAACCTTGCTCCAGAGCGTAGCCTTGACCTGGTCCCGGTGGGGCCCTGCACTGATGCCGACATCCACGAGGCTAGGCTGGCCCCAGAGCTCCAACCCAGCGTGCTGTGAGCCCGACACCTTGCGTCAAATTGTGTCACTTATCTTGCAGAAATGAATGCACAAGTGTTTCCTTTTATCACTCACCCCTTTTCTTTCAGATTTCTGGTCTTTCTTTCAGTTACTCTTTCTGCTTATTGAGAGAGAATCCCATTTAGGTTGGTTTTCAAAAATGAATCCTCTCATTGGAAGCACATCCCCCAGCCAATCTGGAGATAGGAAGCACGTGGAAAATACCGGAGACATCTGGAAGTTTCCCACACCGTCCCCCCAGGACAGCCTCTCTGCTGAAGGAGCATCCTCAGAACACGTTCTTTTCCAGACACTGTCTTTGTCTTTATCTTTTTCTCTCTTTTTCTTTCTGAGGTGCATATTCTTGTTGCTCTGTCATCTGTAGGACTTGTCATGCCTCTTGACACCAACTGTGATTTGTAGCTCTGCAATCAATCTGCTTGTCCTCCTAGCTTGCATATGGAGTTCCGCCAGAGTCCCGTGCGCCCACAAGATGGCCTTGTTCTTCCCTTACCGGTTCGCTTTCTGCCTCTGGGCTCTGACTGGAGCACTCTCTAATCTTCATTCTCAACTTCTTAATGAGATGGGAAAGTACCCCTTTCACTATTTTCCTAATTATTGATTGTGCATCTTTGTTATGTCCTGCCAAACTTCAGTATCTTCTCCTTTTATCTGGAGAACTGTCTTCCTTTCCATCCTTTGTCTTGCATTCCTTCAAAAACCCAGATTTATTGTTCTGTACTTCTTTGTTTGCTGGGGATAAAAGTTAATTCCACACTTACCACATCTAATAGTTTTCTGATTCATTCTTCAGCTGTCATCGTACTATAACTTTTCAATGTCTAATCTTTCATTCTTAATAAATGTTCATCCTATCTTCATGCATCTAAGACTATATTTTAATGAGTAGCTAAATTCTGCTTGGGGTTTGTTAACTGCTTCATGTCGGGTTAGTGAGATATTGCCCTCGTTCTTGCCTTATGTTGTGCAGCAAACTGTTTCTGGCTTCCTCTGAGACTGCTGCTACCTTGAGGACTTTCTCTGATGGTGATTTCGGTAATTTTTGCTGGTGTTCTGCAAATATTCTGTATACTTGGGCAGCTTTACCGGCACACTTGACAGATTTCACTGGACGAACTTTTCAAGTGTGATATTCACTATCATTTATACACAAGAGGAATGAAAGCGCCACTGACATGAGGAGGTGCAAGGAGGGCGGACTGTCCGCAGAGGAAAGGCTGACCGAGGTTCCCGGAGGCGGGCGGGGCTCAGGCGCAGAGTCACGCAGGAGACACGGCCCTGCCGTGCGGGGCAGCATCGCCAAGGTGTCCCACTGTGGCCCAGCCTGGTGGCTTCGGTGGGGTCAGCGCAGTGGTCGGCAGAGCTCCCCGCAGGGCCCGTGCCTGCTGCATGGGTGCAGGGTGCGCACACAACGGCCGCGCGTGCTGCTGAGCCCTGGGACGCGTGCTCCCCTCGCTGACAGCAGGGCTAAGGCAGCCTCGTCCTGCTGCTGTCTGCAGCAGCCTGGGAGTCCTTGTGCTCCAAGGACTATGTCTCTAGTTGCACTGTCCTGGCTGCCTGCATGTCCTGAGTTCATTCAGAATATTGGCCTTTTGTCTTGGTTACTTTTCTTTCATTGCTGGGACAAAATACCCAACACCCAGAATGCAGGAAGGAAAGGTTTATTTAGTTCATAGTTACTGGAGGGTTCAGTCCATAATCAGGTGGCTCCAGGGCAGAGTGGCACATGGCAGAGGGCAGCAGTTCACAGTGGCAGAAAACAGCAAGAGCCCTTCCCTTCCTTACATTGCATCAGGCTATATCCACACAAGGACTTGTGTAGTGCTCACAGCCATAATCCCAGCAGTACTTATACCCATAATCCCAGCAGCACTCACACCCATAATCCCAGCAGCACTCACACCCATAATCCCAGCAGCACTCACACCCATAATCCCAGCAGCACTCACACCCATAATCCTAGCAGCACTCACACCCGTAATCCCAGCAGCACTCACACCCATAATCCCAGCAGCACTCACACCCATAATCCCAGCACTGGATCATGAATCAATCACAAACTCTAGAAGCCACCCATGACTGCAGGAGGCTTTGGGGGCACAATGAGCCATGAACCGTAGCACCTTTCATGGCCAGCTTGACTCTGGGGAGGAGCGTGGAGGTGCCGGGGGCTCGATCAGTAGTGGAATGCAGCAGTGCTCTCAGGAGCCCACTTTCCACTGCGTGTCACGTGGCAGCCACGTTCACTGCGTTTCTTCTCATAACTTGCAGAGACCCTCATGACTTTCAAACTACTTCAGAAAGTGACAAAAGGCCCAGGGATATAGCTCAGCCTGACCTGCTGTCAGGAATTACAGTGCCCGTAAATCATCTTCCTACACGATGTAGGATTCAGGGGCTTTTTACTAACTTTATTATGAGGTCAGTTCCCCGTCTTGGAAAGTTGTAAAATCTTTCTTTTATACCTCTTCCTATAGTAAATTTCTACCATGAATGTGTCATCTAGAAAAAAAAAGTATTTTAAAGTTGGCGCCAAAGCAAAGACAAAATAAGGGCCAGCTAGATAGCTCAGTGTGTTGTAGCTCAAAGCTCAAAAATCAGATGACAACGAGGCAAGTCCAAAAGTTAAAGAAGCGCTTTATTTTAGCTGGTACCCAGCAGCGGTGTCTATGCAAGGTGCAAAGAGGCGCGCCCGCCGAGAAAGCAGGTGCGGTTTTAAGGCCAAAAACCACAAAGGAAGGGGGGGGGGGCGAGCAGCATACAGAAGCAGATCGCATTGGTTACTGTGCGTCGTGCGATACAATGAGTAGCTGGCTTGTCTCTGAGGAAGTTAGGAAGAGGTGCCCCACGGGGCCGTTGTGGGCTACAGTTGGTGTGTTTAGGGCGGGGGTGAGTGTGTAGCAAGACAGTTACGGGGCGGCGGTTAATCAGCCGTACACAGTTAGTTATGTAGACCGTGGCCATGGCAACTGAAATATAAAATGGCTGTACATATGTCAAGCCTGATGATCAGAGGTGGCTTAGGGTATAACAAGTGGACTAAAGTGCCTGCTTAGGTAGGCTCAGGGACTGGAGTGCAACCCTGGCATGGCATACCAGCTCTCCCCCTGGGGTGCACTGAGAGGGCAGTTGAGACTGGGTGTGGTGATGCATGCCTGTAATCCCAGCAACTGGGAGGCCAAGAACAGGAGGATCACTTCACGTCTAATCTGTGTAGTGAGACCCTGTAGATCCTGTACTAAAATGCATTTTAAAAATGCAAAACAAAGGCAAAATAAAAATAGACCTATTGAGAACATGTGTGCACACCTGTGTGTGCACCTGTATGTGTGCCTCTGTGAACCTTTGTGTGTGTCTGTGTTTAAGCATGTGTGTGCACCTGCATGAGCCCATTTGTGTGCCTGTGTGGGCAGCTGTGTGTGCACCTGTGGGGAAAGTTGTGTGTGTCTGTGTGCGCCTCTGTGTGCCTGTGTGTGCACCTGTGTGCGCCTGTGGGGGCAGCTGTGTGTGCACCTGTATGTGTGCCTCTGTGAACCTTTGTATGTGTCTGTGTTTAAGCATGTGTGTGCACCTGCATGAGCCCATGTGTGTGCCTGTGGGGGTGGCTGTATGTGCACCTGTGTGTGTGCCTATGTGTGCCTGTGTGTACACCTGTGTGCACCTGTGTGTGCCTGTGTATGCCTGTGGGGCAGCCATGTGTGCACCTGTGGAGAAAGTTGTGTGTGTCTGTGTGCACCTGTGTGTGCACCTGTGTGTGCCTGTGGAGGAAGCTGTGGGTGCCTGTGTGTGTACCTGTGCGCACCTGTGTGTGCCTGTGTATGCCTGTGGGGG
>NW_004524731.1:4024970-4042582 GCF_000260255.1 Octodon degus
GTGGGGGCAGCTGTGTGTGCACCTGTGTGTGCCTGTGAGGGCAGCTGTGTGTGCCTGTGTGCACCTGTGTGTGCACCTGTGTGTGCACCAGTGCACGACTGTGGGGGCAGCTGTGTGTGCCTGTGTATACCTGTGTGCACCTGTGTGTGGCTGTGTGTGCACCTGTGTGTGCCTGTGTGCACCTGTGTGTGGCTGTGTGTGCACCTGTGTGTGTGCCTATGTGTGCCTGTAGGGGCAGATGTGTGTGCACCTGTTTGTGTGCCTGTGTGGGCACTTCTGTGGGCAGCTATGTGTGCACCTGTGTGTGTCTGTATGTACCTGTTTGTGTGCCTGTGGGGGCAGCTGTGTGTGTGCACCTGAGTGTGTGTGTCTGTGTGGGCAGCTATGTATGCACCTGTGTGTGTCTGTATGTACCCATTCGTGTGCCTGTGTGGGCAGCTGCGTGTGCACCTGTGCGCGCCTGTGAGGGCAACTGTGTGGGCAGCTGTGTGTGCTCATAGGCAAAGGACAACGAAATTGCCAGGTACACTTGGATTTCTATGTATTCATTGACTTAGAAAAGAGTCCTGATGTGAACAGACCTATGTTAGCTTTCTGCAAGTAATAAATTGCTACAACATACTTCCCTTTATTGTCTATGTTTTGGGAGTGACATTTTTTGCTTATGAATGAATCATTTAAGATCAAGTATTACATGCATGCCTTTGTTCTCCCACCATACACCTGCCATCTTTGAATTTTGAATTACAAGCAAGGTGCTTGTACCACAGCACGTCAGGCAATACAACAGCTTTAATTTACAAAAGCTCTTGTACTTTGACTTCATCTAAACTCTGATTTTCATTTGTGTACCATTCCTTGTTTTTGTGGAACCAGGGATTGAACTCCAACCCCTGTGCTTGTTCTACTGAACCGTCTCCCCGGCCCCTGTACCATTACTTTTTAAAGACGTCTTCAATGCCCCAGTTCTTTCTCGCATTCTAAGCTTATTGTGTACTTACCTCCAATTTTCAGTTCTCCAAAAGTGACCAGTTCTTTTTTAAGAAACCCACAATAAAAGACCCTGAGAAGTCATTCCACTAATTTGCACTAGTCCTACACAAAGTGGAATTGCACGTCTCGGCTGCATTGTGCTAACAGTCAACGACACACTGGGAAACTCACAGGAGCGAAGCGCTTGTGGTGTAGTGAGGAATACCACAAAGTTAAGATTGACAGTTTTTTAAAATTCTGAAATAGGATCTCTATTTTTTTATTCATTTTAATGAGAAAAAAGATAAAATAACAATGAAACAGATTCAAAGCAGGTTAGTTGGACAGTTACAATAATGAATACAGGGAAGCCAGAGGACACCTGGAGCCGCCCTCCACGCACCCGGAGGCCCCCAGCCCCGCCCCGTAGGCGAGCGCCAGGTGGGGTGACGGGCATGAGGCCCCAGAGGTGAGCCTGCCGCAGGTTCTTCCTGCCGTTCCCCATACCCCATCTCTGAGCCGAGCTGCTTCTTTCTCTCCGTGACCCATCAGGACAGCTGCCCTCCCTCCAGGACCAGTGCAGCTCGCTCTCCACACAGAGACGGTGGGCAGTGACCACTGCATTTGTGTTACACTAAATCACATTGAGTTTGGATCAGAAAAGTAAGATAGAATTAGAGTGAGCTGAATGTTTTAAAGGTAAAATTTTAAGTGACTGCTTTGTAAGAAAAGTGAAAAAATACTTTCAAAATGGAACCCAGCTTGATGAACCCTCTCGTTCTCCATTTATACATTAACATGTAAGAAGTTCTTAAAAGGAAAAAAGTTATCTTAAAATATTCACGTGTCACAGTCCCGGCTCCAGACCCCCCACTGCTAACTGTGGAGCAGTCCCTCTGCTTCCTCCTCTCATCTCCTCGTTGCTGCAGAGGGAGCCCGTGTCCAGTTCCCAGGGCCCTGTCCTCCAGCTATACTCAGCCTCCAGTGTCACCCGGCCCTTTTCTCCTGGAGGAGAGAAGCAAGTGCCCCTCCGTGTGAGTGTCCTGCCGCTGCCCCGGCCCCCACATCTCTGTCCACGCCCTGCTCTGCTTCTTCTGCACCCTGTCAGTGTATTTCAGGCCTTGACAATGAAAAGTGGAATATGTGTCTTGGCATCAAAGTGGAAATGCTTCTCCCAGCGAAACTGTGCCTCCCGTGGGCTATCTGGTCCTTCTCATTGTCCTGTGATGTTTGTTACTTCTTTCCATCTGGAAGAATAAAGTAAGAATGGCTGACGAGATAGCTCAGCGGACTAAGTGCCTGCTTAGGCAAGCACAGAATGGGTTTCAATCTGTGGCACCGCCTGCCACGCCGGCCCCACCCCCGGAGTGCACTGAGCCAGCTACCAAGTCCAGGTGTGGTGGCGCACACCTGTAATCCCAGTGCTGGGGAGGCTGAAAACAGGAGGATCACTACAAGTCTGAGCTGTGTAGTAACACCCTGGACCAAATATATATATATTTTTTTTAAAAAAAGAAGCATTCACTCACGTGTCTCACGCAGTGTGCATCACCCTGCCCCAGTTCCTGGCCTCGAGGTCCAGGCATCCATATCAAAGCATCCTCTGTCCCTGCAGCCCCTGGCTCTTTCCCTGCTGGAGCCAAGTCCTCTATCCTACCTTGCCCGCTGGGCTTGTTGTGCTGTCACTCATTTCAGCTCGTGCAGCCCTCATCGCTGCCTGCCCTTGCCTCTGTTGGATGGAGCACCCATGTACAAGCCGGCCTTGGCGACCTGTGCTGGAGCAGGCCTTTGTAGACCTTCTCACTTGCTTGACCTCCGGGAACAAGCAAGCCAAGACTCTGCCTCAGCCCTTGCCCCACCTTTGCCCGTTCCAGCCTCAGCGAGCCCCTGTGGCGCGGGCACCGTCTGAGGTGGATGACTCAGGTTGCCTGGTCTGCTTCTGCATATCGTCCCCCATACTGGTACTTGCAAGTGACCGCGGCTGTTGTGGCTGAGTGTCATTCCCAGAGGTGTTCAAAGGACACAGCATCTGACGCTCCTTGGAACTTCCACGGCGCAACTCTCGCACAGCACATCTCCTGATGTGTCATTACTCTTCTCTGGCCGAAACCTTGCACTGTGGCTGACACCCCGCAAGCCCTCCACCCAGGGGCTCGCCACATCCTATGCTAAGCTTGCGTAAAACCGACGCTCTGTCCTTCACATGTAAGGGCGTTCAAGTGACCCCGCCCTCCTGTACCTTACTAACTCCAGGCCGCCCGTGTTGTCGCACATTACAGGATTTCATGCCATATCAAAGCTGAAAAATAATCCTTGGCCGCACATGGATTAAAAATAATTCCTTCCTCAGTTAGTGGGCCCTTGTGCCCGCTCCCTATCCTGCTACTGTTAACAGCGCCATCATAAGCTTGGGCGGTCGGGTGTCTCTGACACGTGGGCTTCACTCTAGTTGTGCCGTGCTTGCAGCTGGCAAGCTACTGCTGGGTCATATGGTAGTTCTATTTTTTTTTTTTTTTAAAAGACCTCCATATCATTTTCTATACTGGCTCAACTAATATATTTGCTCCAACAGTGTACAAAATTTTAATTTTCTGTGCATTGTCATGAGCTCACCTTATCTTTTTAAAAAATGTATTCAGTATAGAGTCTACAGGGTCTCACTACGTAGATCACACTCATAGTGATCCGCCTGTTCTCAGCCTCCCCAGCACTGGGATTACAGGCCTGCGCCACAGCCCAGTCTCAATCGCTGTCTCAGAGCGCCCCTGGGGCGGGGCCAGCCCTGCACAACGGGGACAGAACTTTGGCCGCTGCGCTCTGCCTACGCAGACGCTTTAGTCCGCCGAGCTATCTGGCCAGCCCTCACCTTATCTTTTTTAACTTTGTATTTCATCAACACGTATTTGTCACACACGCCAATCGCATCCGCCCTGGGAACGCGCACCTGCGCACGGCGATTCTTCATTCCTGGGTTCTCCCTGCTCCGCGGCCCTCCCCTCCGCCTCTCCTCTCCTCCCCTGTGCAGAAGGCCATTCCGTCTTTCCCCTCTTCCGTCCCTTCGCTCCCGCCCCGCTGCCTCCCGTGCTCCTGCCGCTTCCCAGGACCATCCTTCGCGGCGCTCCCTGGTTACCCTCGGGCTTCCCACAAAAGAGAAATACTCCTGCACGTAAACTTGTGGGTCTGGTGTATTTCACTTAGCGTTGTGGTCTTACTGTGAAACAAGAAAGTGTTCAAATGGGAAAGAGAACTAGGAAGAGAAGCGGGGAAAAGAAGGAGGGGAAAGTTTAAAAAAGGAAAGAATGAAAAGATGGAAACAGAGATTTCTAAATAAGGAGGAGAAGGGGTTGAAGGGAAGGGATGGAATGCGGAAAACAGAATTAAAATGCTCCCTATGATGAGCGCGATCGGTATGCATCTCTAAAGTGTAAAATGACTGTGCTCTTGAGGCGCATCCATTTCCCACCAGGTGGTTCAAGCTTACCGCCTGTGCAGCGCAGTAGTGCCAACTGTGTACAAAATAGATTTTCTTCATTCACCCGCTGACCGGCACAGGGTCTCTGTCCAGGATTTCGCTGTTATAAATCGTGCTATGCACATGGGTACACGTATGTCACGTGTGGTTCCTTTAACTGTTTTGAGGAGATACCTAGAAGGGAAACAGGCTCAAATAGAACCTCTAGTTTTCACTTCTCGAGGACTCTCCACTCTTCATTCCAAGCTCTTTGTACCCCTTCACACTCCCAGCAGCAACGGAGGAGGGCTTCTGTCACTCCACAGCCTCGTCAGCGTTTGTTGTTAGTCGATTTCCTGATGCTAGCCTTTCTTTCTAGGATGGAATCTGAGGGTTGTTTTAGATTGTTTTAGATTGCATTCCTCAAATGACTGGTGATACTGAGCGTGTTCTCATATATTTATATTTTCATATATTTAGTTCTATGTTTTCACTGATAAACGTCTTTGGTGGGTGCCCATTGTTCCACTGGGTCTTAAAATTGTGGAGGGAACTCTGACTTTTGCATTTCTTCCATGTTCTAGATGTTAGTCCTTTTTCTAAAGAGCAGCTGATAGCGTATCTTCCCGTCCTGTGGGTGGCCTCCTCACCATGTTGCAGATTTCTTCTGCTTGGCAAAAGATTTTTCATTTGGTCTAATCCCAGCTTTTGACTCTCTCTAATAGTTCCCGCATGAATGGGGTTTTATTTCTAGAGAAGACGACACACCATGAATAAATAGGATTCATCCCAGGTATGCAGGGATGGTTCAACCTATGCAAATAATAATGCAAGGCTCTGTATAAACAGAGCCAGGGAGAAAAGCCACATGATCATCTGCTTAGATACAGGAAGAGTGTTTCACAAAGTTCAACACCGATTCATGTTAGGTTTAGAGCAGATCGTCATCTCAATCTGATAAAAGCCACCTGTAACAAACCAGTGCTCAGCATCATCCTAAATGGCCAAACCCCCAAACCTTTCACTTCAACATCATGAACAACACGAGGGTGTCAGCCGTCACTACTCTTATTCAGCAAAGCTGTGGAAACACTGACCACTGAAGTTAGACAAGGAAAGAAGTGAAAGGAATAAAGACAGGAGAGGGAGGAGTTAATTATATGTTGATGGCATGGTAGTGTAGGTAGACATCCCCAAACACTCCACCAAACACTAGCATTAAAAACCACTCCCAGCCAGTATACTGATTGTGCACATTTGTGTCTGGTGTCCTAATTTGAAGCTAACATCTTGCAATACAGCCACCATTGCAGCATTCCTGTAACTTCATTTATTGAAATTCTGTATTGTCTGTAATGCTTTTTTTGTAAGCTATTTTGTATTCTTTAAAAAACACAAAAATGCCAGCAGCATACCTCACAGAACTAGAGAGAACAATCCTAAAATTCATTTAGGGACCAGGAGAGACCTGGAATAGCAAAAGAAACTCTGGACAATAGGAGCAAGGCAGAGAACACCTCAATCCCTAATTCGAAATTACACAACGCAGCAGTGGTGGTGGCAAGCAGCCTGGCAGTGCGGGGAAGAACAAAGGCCCAAGGAGGAGTGGAGCAGAGCAGAGGAAGCTGGGCAACTCCACACTCTTGGCTACGTTATCCGTACTGGAAGGAAGAGAGCTACTTTAGTGAACGCTGCTTGGAAGACTGGCTTCCTGCATGCCAAAAACTGAACATTGACCTATGTCTCACTATGCAATAAGCTAAAATCAGAATAGATCAAAGATCTAAACATCAAAAGCAGAAACAATCGGCTGGAAGAGAATAGGTAACAGTCTAGAAGACATAGGTGTGGGCAAAGACTTTATGAGCTAGCAACAGCACAATGAAATGCTTTTCCTCTTGACAATAATCATCCTAATAGCGTAGACAGTACCTCTCAGGCTTGTTTAACTCCCCTGGTGGCTAGTGATTGCAGCCCAACACAATGGCTGCGACTAGCACTGCGTTTTGTTCATGAGAAATGGCTGAGAAGCAGGTACCGGGCACTGCCACGAGGGAAGTGGCAGCAAGAGAGGCGGCACCCGTCGCTCGAGTGGCTGGCCCGCACCTTCTGCAAGTGCCCAGGCCATTGCGTCGCTCCCGTAGGCGATGGAATTTTATCTGTTGACTTGAAACCAGTGAGTTGGGCCTCCGCCCCGTCCTCTGCACGTGTCCCTGTCCCCCAGCTGCTCACGCCTGAGTTGGCAGGGTGACCTTAAGTCCTCTGTCTGGTGACCTTGTCCACTCGGTCCCCACACGCTTGGGATGTGCTGGCTGTGCCTCCTTCCACTGATCCTCCCTCCGGGGTCCGCTGCTCGGTCGGACCTGAGCCACTTTCCCTGTGGCCAGACCCAGTGTAGAGACCCTCCCACTCTGGTTTCCTTAATAACTGACGAGAGGACAAAAGACGCTTCGCTCCACAATTTCGAAGGCCTTGATACCTTTTGCTGAAAGTGTCTCTGGTGAACTGGGCATAATTCTTGTTTCCACATTGGTGCTCAAGTGGTGCAGACAATGGTGAAAGCCTTTGCTGTGCAGCTCTTATCCAGACTTGTATGGACTGCTTCTCTGTATCTGGGAGAGAACGCTACGCCTGATGCCCTCAGTGTCGAGGAGGGCAGGCGCGCTGCGGCTCAAGGGTGCAGAGCATTAGTCTATACTGGGGGCTTCCAGGAAGCAACAGGATGGCGGGAGATGGCCGCTAGCCTCACAGCATCCAGGAAGCACAGTGACTAAGGAAGGAGGAGCCAGGAGCAAGAGTCCGCCTCATCACAGTTACTCTCCTCTCATCGCCAAGACAAAATACCCAGCACACACATGTGAGGGAGGAAAGTCTTCATAGCTCACAGTCTGTGCAGGTTTCAGTCTGCAGCTGGCCGGTGCTAAGGCAAGGCGGCGTGGCGGAGGGGTGACTGCTCATCGTGGTGGAAGGCAGCAGCAGCACGAGGAGAGGAGGGGAAAGCAAGCCGCCTTTCATCTCTTATACTGAATGCAGGCTGCCCCCCTAGGCTGGGTGTAGCAGTCACACCCCAATCCCAGCAGTAGGCCATGGCAAACTAGTTGCATACACCTCTGAAAGCCTGTCCTCCATGCCTGCATGAAGCACTGAGGGGACACCCAGACACACACCATGACATGCCACCCTTTCCTCTCCGAAGACTCATGAACACTCCTTTATGCAAAAGGCCTTTAGTCCACCTCTAAGAGTGATCAAAGGCTGAGCAGTTTAAGCGTTGCTGAAAGGTCTAGGTTCAAATGTGTCCTCAGAGATTCAAGGCGAACTCTTAGCTGGGAGCCCCTGTGTACAAGAAAAGAAAGCCGGACACTTCCAACATTAAATGTCACAGACAGATGTTTCCATTCCACACGTTACAAATGGCGATAGAAAGCGGCATGACCCAACCAAGTGCAAAACCCAGCAAGGTGAACCTTGCAACTTCTGTATCCATGTGCAGCATCTGAAGCAAACTATAGCAAGTGTGAGCTCCAAAGGGCTTGGGCAGCCCCGCCTCTTTGGCACTTCGGGTGATTGTTGCTCCCATGGTCTCTCTCGGTGTGGCTTTGCTTGCTCCTTGCAGCCTTCCTTAGCTGATCCACGTTCTTGGCTCCTGTAAACTTCTGGGGTCTCCACTAAACCTTCGGATTCATGCTCACAGCTTCACATACTGCCCTCTCAAGGGCGCACTGCCTGGCCTTCCAGACCTCCTGAAATCTAGGCAGAAACTTTCCTAACCTCACAACTTTGGCATTTTGCAGGTGCTTCAGCCAGTGCCATGTGGCTGATGGCAAGGTCTGCTGTCAGCTGCAGCGGTGGCCAGGCTTCCTTCTCTCTTGGCACTGGTGCCGAAGTGCTTAGATCCCCGAGCACTCCGAATCTAATTTGGAGAAGCAATTTCTCTATGCTCTTGCCATTCTGGAACACAGTGCTCTGGGGATCTCTTCTCAAAGCCAAGTCTCTTTTGCAGTTTTGAGAGTGCAAGCGGTGGCAATTTTCCGGTTCTTGTGGTGCTCTCAGGCCATCTTCTCTGTTCTCTTGTTCCTTCTCAGCAGGTGAAATCTCCTTAGCTCTCTCAGTGTAGTCTACAGCTGACCTGGAGCTTCCTTTCTAGGCAAGCTCTCAGTGTTTCAAGTCGGTGCCCTGGGCTCTTTGCTCTTAATTCTCAGCGTAAATCTAGCTAAAAGCCCTCAACATTCGACTGCCTTGAAATTTCTTCCACGAGATTAGTCAGTCCACAGACCCTAATCCCAGTCAGTCTCAAGAAGTGAGGAAACTGTAGAAGAGCTTTCTACCAAGCCGCGGCACACATCATCTGGAGATCAGCAGCCAGCGCTGTCCTTCTTCCTAGCAGAAGCCTCCTGAGCCTGGTCATTTCTGGCAAGGTTTCTGTCAGCCCTCTGGTCATCCTAGCTCTGATGAGAATCTTCCATATCGAGCCTAAGGTATTCCAGATCTGCTTTTTCAGACATCTTATCCAGACTTCCAAATTCTTCCTGTAAGCTACTTCCGAAGACTCCTGAGCCACATGGGCAGATATGGTCACAGGAACGACCTCACCTCGGGTACCAAATTATGTTTTATTTACCTTTCCCTTATTGTGGAAACAAAATGCCAAACATCCCATATGGAAGAAGTGAAGCTTTCTTTATGTCACACTTTATAGAGGTTTCAGGCCATAATCTGCTGGCTCTCAGGCAGAGTACCATGAAGAGGAGCAGCTGGTTATGGTGCAGGAAGAACCCAAAATCACCGAGCGAGGAGGAGAGAACAAGCCTCTTTCCATCCCTTACGAGATATGCAGGCTTCTCGCTCCACAGCAGGCACTCACGTCGCCCAGCCTAGTAGTGGACCGTGAGCCAGTTACAAGCTCTAGATTCCTCTGCCTCCAGAAGCGCCCTCCCCATGCCCGCACGAAGCTCTGGGGGCAGCAGACGCAAACCGTAATGCAGCTGCCCGCCTCAGGCCTCTAGACGCCTCGCCTTCCCGCGGGACCTACCTTCAGAAAAAGGAGACCTCTAGAGGACCTTTCTGCATAAACCGTAACACTCTTTAACAGACAATTGTAGATCATTAGTAGGTGTGTTGTGTTTCATAAAAGTGTTTTAAGATATTTCAGCCAGGCACTTGAAGTATCAGAAGATTAAAAGCATATACATGTGTGAAAGGCACTATAAAAATATAAGTTTTATGTTTTGGCTTATAAGTTCTGACTTTTGCCTCACTGAAAAGTTGTTCCACACTGTTTATTTCCCTAAAATGAAACGTAGGGATTCTGTTTGGGGCTGGTTGTAGAAACTTAAAGTTTCAGATTTTTCATAAAACTGGGCCTGTTAGCAGGCTGACGTTCTGGACATCTGTTTTAGATACCGCTGTATCGGCCTGGAATCCTGGGCACATCCCGGCAGTGGGCTGCGGAAGCTTCGGCACTTCGGGCCTCTGTAACAAAGCCCATTCTCCTGGCACTGAGCACGTCCCAATCCTGGTAGAAGGAGGGCCCTGGGAGATGACCAGACCCAGTTCTGAAGGACCCTTGGCCTTCCCTACCGACTTCCCGGTGATTGTGAGGAGCGTGGCCCACTGTCCTCATTACTGGAAAAAAATACCCACACTCAACTTACAGGAGGAGAGGCTTGTTTTGGCTCGTGTTTTGGGAATCTCAGTCCTTGCATGGTGGGCAGCGTGTGCATGGGGAGGGGAGCTGCTTCCCTCATGGGGGCCGGAAGCAGAGGGGAGGAACGAGTCTGAGGGAGACTCATGGTCCAGGCAGCTTCTAAATGCTCCCCGGCCCCACCTGAGGCTCCCAGGACACCTCCGTCGTAAACGCCAAGCCAAGGCTAGAGATGCTCCTGTTAGCACTGACGCAGGAGGTAGAAGTCTGTCTTCCTTCGTCTAAACCCTTCCCAGCCTCCTTAACAGGAAGCCAAGAAACCGGTGAGGAATCAGAGCGGGGACTGCCAAACAGGAATGAAGCAAGTTAGGGAGGGAGGAAAGCACGTGTAGGTGGGAGGGTTTGGTTTATTATTTTTGGTAGAATTCATTTTGCATTCGTTATCTAAAATAGATTATTCAAATTTTGAGAGCAAGACAGAAGCTAATAACTGAACTGTATGGCTTACTTTTTCTATTATTTTATCGCATAATTTATTCTTAAGAATAGCATGCACTTGGCATACGCAGTTCATTATGTTTCACAGGAAATGACGCCTAAGAGCATCACGCTTGGTGTGTAGCATTTTGGCAAATCTTTCACCCTGAGTCCAATTATCAATGTAAAAAAACAGAGGTGATATTGTATCTACTTCGAGAAGCCAACCAATAACAGATGCTTGCAGATATCCAGGAGGAAAGGAACCCTCTCCACTGGTGGTGGGCGTGCAGCCGGCGCAGCCACTATGGAAACCAGCGTGGAGGGTGTGCCCTCATGCCTGTGTACTGGAATCTGAGCACCTACTTTGCAGACAGCAGAGCACAGTGCACTGGCCATTATCACTGTCCTTCTATCTTGTTTGAAAATCGTGCATCGTTGCCCTGATCACTCCCTCTCTAGAGCAGCACAGCGCGACAGCGAAAGCCCCATCTCTCCAGGCTGCGTGGTGCCCCTCTCTCCCCGCGCAGCACCTTGCTCTCGGGTCTGACGTTTTCTACACAACAAATGGCTCCTTCCTGCAGTTCGGGCCATTGAGAGTTGTGGCAGAGACATGGAAGGAGGGGTGGAGGCTCGCAGCTGTCCCTGGCACTGGCGTGTGCCTCCCCCGGGGCCGCACAGTGGGACAGCGCGTGTGAACGTGGAAGGCGCACCTTCCGAGCCCTCGCTGCTTCCTTTGGATGCTTCTGCAATTACAATCATACTTGCGACACAATGCAAATGGCCACATGGGTCCTACTCCAGGCTCTGTACTGAGAAAAGTCGGCACTTGGGGGCTTTTCCTGGCCCTCTTGGATATGCAGTCATCTACCTGAATGTTGGTGACTATGTGGAAAATGTGCTTTCGAAATGGTAGTGTTGTGAGTGTCCTGTCCACCACGGAGGGCATCTGATAACGTTCGCTTGCCTTGAGAGCTTGAGTGAGTGGGGGACGCGGGGACAGCAGCTGTAATGGAAAGACATAAGGACAAGTCACAGAAAATTAGCACTCACAGTCTTCCTGGCGGGCTGCAGGGAGGTTTTGGCATTAGCCCAACATGGAGCTGATAGGTCTGACTTCCTCAGACCAACTTTACAGCACCAGGACCCAGAGAATGGGGAAAACCAGGAAGCGCTGTGAGCCCGAGGCTGTGTGCAAATGGCCCCGACCTCCAGACAGACCTTCCCCCCCAGCTCCGGGACTCAGGTCTTCAGCTTCACTACGCCATCTTCTCGTGGAAGTGGGAAGTGCTGTAACTATTTTGAATTCATCTGGATGCTCAACATGAGCTTCAGTATTGGAGTCTAGAGTTGTCCCTGCATCTCCTGGTGGCCTGCGGAGCAGATGCCCAGGGGCCTGGGGCTGGGGCTTCTTCGATGTCCCTGAGGCAGGCAGGGCTCAAAGCTCAGGGGTCCCGGGGACCTGTCCTGAGGGTTGCAGCAGGGGCCGAGCAGGAGGGAGCTCTTTGCATAGAATCCACAGGGACACTGCACAGAGAGCTAGAGGACAGGCAGTCTGCGCAAGGCAGCAGGGACATGAACACCACCATGACCTTCGCCACGTGGTGCGCATCACCCACCAGCTCCACTTTCTGTCTCCTTCTCCTCTGCCTCTCACTGATCCGGCTGCAGCTTCATATGTATGTTTCCACTGTGTGGATTAATGGAACAGCATTTTCCTGATAAGTGGAAGGGGCTTCACCCAGGGCTGAGCCTTTAGGTCCTCCTCTAACCAGCACGGAGGCAGGCGGCAGAGCCTTGCTGCCGTGGAGCCTGAGGCTGGGGGACGCTGGCCGTCTTGGCCTGGGCTTGCGAGAACCAGGAGCGGCCACTTGTGTGTGGAGGCAGAGCACCCCTCGTCACTCCTTACGGATCCAACACCTGACCCCAAAGCCCTAAGGAACAGTGACAGCACCCACCAGGCACTGAACAAGCTAGGAAGCAGCAGGAAATCACCGGACCTCAGAGCCCACTCTCTAGTTCTCATTTTCTAATTTATAAGTGACCATGGGCACTTATAAATAAAACTATTGGGAGGTGCTAGGTTTAATATGCAGTATTTATACTGGTTTCAGCAGTGATCAAAACCTACACCTGTTTCTAGGCAGGTTGATAGGTTAATGCATTCATATAAACACTGTGAGTGGAAATACTAGTTTTTATAACAGATTGTGGTTATGTCACTAATTTTGGTAAGAATTTCAAATAGCAAAACTAACACATTCCTTATTAGCACTGCTTGGCAAAGCGCCTGTGAAGTGAGCATGGTGAATCTGATCCTGCATGAAGCCTGCCTTTCCCTAGCACCACCAAATCTTTCCTTTCAAGTTGAAGAAACTTGAAATTTTGATAATTTTCTACCAGACAGCAGCATCTGGGCCTTCCTTAGAAATGGCACCCATGAAGTGTGCTTTCAACCTGGGGCTCCTGCTCTGCCCATGTCCTTTCCTCGTCTGTCAGCGTATGCCTCAAACTCGCTCAGCCATCCTTCTATGCCTCCCTGACCAAACCATCTACCTACCCAGGGTATCACCTGTTGTTCATGGGTTCATCCAGACATTCCATTGCCTGCCCTCTGCGTGTCATCCCTGCACTGGTATTACCTACGGTCATCTTCCAGCATCTATCAGTCATTCATTAATCCACCCAACATCTATTGGTCAATCATCCTCTCTCTCTCTCTCTCTCTCTCTCTCTCTCTCTCTCTCTCTCCTTCCCTCCCTCCCTCCCTCTCTCCCTCCCTCTCTATGTCTTTCTAACATGACCTCTCTGCGTCCTTGTCTTCTACACCTTTCCCTCCCTTCCAGGGCTCTAGCCTATTTTCAAGGCAGTTTTGACTCTCTTTACCTACAGGTAACCATATTCATCAATACAGTCTTTTTTTTTTTTCAGGAGAAAGTATTTTGTTCTCTACAAAGAAAAATTCTTAGATTTATGATATATTGGACATCAAATATGAACTAATTTTGCCCAGATGTTACAGTATTGATCATCTTGACAAAGTCTTATATATTGAAGAGATGGAAAGATAACAGTGGAAGAATGATAGCCTAGCAAACACAAGACCTTGAATTAGAAACTCTGACAGCAGGAAGAAGGAAGGAAGGAAGGAAGGAAGGAAGGAAGGAAGGAAGGAAGGAAGGAAGGAAGGAAGGAAAGAAGGCAGGCAGGCAGGCAGGCAGGCAAACTGATGGGGGAAAGTGAAAGGAAGAAAGGGGAAAAAGAAAAAATATGTGCATGTATAAGACAGTTAAGATAGTTATGCAGCTAGTTTCTCTTAGTTCATTACAAAAAAGCTTTGTGCTGGTATCGTATGGACAGAACGTCCCGCCTATATCTTCTACTCTGAACAACTAGCAGGAAGACGACCGCACGCAATGTATCAACCATTGTAACTATCCTACTAACCTGTTTTGAAACTTGGTTTTATTGTTATGTTTATCTTCTTTTTTCTTTAAAAGAAAAAAGAAAGTTTAAGACTTCAAACACTAAATGCTGTAGGGGAAAACTTATATCCTCAGAAAACTTTTTCCATAATTAATAGGGATAATTATGTGAGATCTACACACAGAAAACTTCAGCAATATTTATCATGGGCTGTTTTGAGTATCTTCAAGTTGTAACTCCTTCACTCTAATTACCACTTCGGCATTAGCTTATATTGGGTTTTTTTTTAGTTAATCCAAATAACCTAAACATGAAACAAACGATGGCTTTTTTTATCCTAACGTGTACATAAAATTCCATTTCAGATGTGGTAACGAAATAATTTAAAAGAATAGAAATTCTGAAGTCCTCAAAGTTCTGTTAATTAAGGACTCTAATGTGTACATAATTGTCCATGTAGTTAATTAAAGCAGCTTCTGACCACTGAAGCCCACTGGGATCGGGGAGAGATTAACACAGCAGTAAAGATTTGCAAAGCTACAAGTCACGGACTTCCCAAGACACAAGTAACCTCCTGTGTTTTCCATTTAGGTCATCAAGCTGGCCTTTGAAGAGTTTGAGCTGGAGAGGGGTTACGATACGCTTACTGTGGGGGACGCCGGGAAAGTGGGGGACACCAGATCCGTCCTGTATGTGTGAGTATGCCACGACTCGCGGCTGTCAGCAGAGGCCCTGCCTCGGATGCTTAAGCTGCACCCTGCTTGGCCACTGCAGTGGCTTCCAGGGTGACTGTGTGTGACAGTTATTCCAGATTGTGTTTATTCAGTGTTGATATTTTTTCTCAGAGCATAAAAAATGTGGTTATAGCCCCAGATTAAAAGCACAAGTCATAGGAGACAAACAGTGGAAAGAGCATGCTCTGAGTACAGGCCCTGCCTCACTCTGCTTCTCTGTCTCCACGCTGTCCGTGTCTTTGGGGAGTGGAGCTGCTTTCTGGCACAATGCCCAGAGCTTTCCAGAACCACCTGTGTTCCAGAAAGCTGGGTTGTATGAAGAGCAGAGTCCTTGGGGAGTGGTGTTGGGCGACTGTCTGCGAGTCTCCAGAACGTGGTGCCTGGAGTCCCCACCCAAGCTGATACCCCAGGTGGAGCCCACACACACCTGCAGACTCACCTGGGCTGGCCCCTGCTCCTTACCCACAGCTCTCAGGAGTGGAAACTTGCAGCAGCTCTGTCTGTTTTTCTCAGGCCATGTACAACAAGCCTGGAGATGTAACTTGGGGCCACCCTTCCTCGGTGACCAGTGGTTCAGCAAGGAAGAAAACGTGCCTGTGCCTTCTTAGCCAGAGTCCTGTAGTCTCCATAGAAACCAGGAGCCCGGAGTCTGGCTCTACCCACAGCAAGCATTCTGTGGGATTCCATCCCTGTTTTGCAGTGTCTCTTTATCTATGAAAAGTTTGCCCTTGAGAACATTAACACAGCTGTGTGCTAGAGGAAGAGACCCAGGGCGCTCAACAATTCCTTTAGTTGTGGATTGCCTGAGGCCACCCACATTCTGATGGGGCCCTGCGCCCATCAACTGTCTGTGCCTGTAGAATTAAAGGGACCACACTCGGCCATGCTGGGACATCCATCTTCCACTTACGTATTTTGAGCGTCTTTGAGTGTCAGCCTGTTTCCGTCTCCTCTGCTCATGGGCCAGTGTAACTACAAGCAAGGCTCAAAGCCACGTAACTGCCTTCCAACTTACGATGGCCCCCAACTGCGTTGGTGATGTGACCGCTAAGAGTCCCCGAGCATCGGCGTAGCCTGCACTCAGCCTGCGCCGGTGCTCGTCACAAACCTGAGCATCAGGCAGGGGCACCGTGCTCCCTCCAGCGACAAGCTCCACTCTGCCGGCAGCTGGGGTGCCCTACTCTGCGGCCTCCCTCTGGCAGAGCTGCGTTCTGGACGACACTCAGAGCATCACGGCTTCACCTCGGGCCCTCAGCCCTCTCTGGTTTCATATCCAGCTGTGTAGTGCAGGACTCTCACGCACACGTTACTGTGGTTTCATTCACTTGCCTTCGAGAAGGTTTCCAGCGAAGAATTTCGGGGGTAGGGAGTGTCTTCCAGTCCCCGGCTGTGCTCTCCACCTCTGCCTGGAAGGTTTGCGCAGCCTTCCAGTGCGGGGCAGTGTTAGGGTCTCTGTGTCTGCAGCACTCACCAGACAATGGTGATGATGAGGATTTGTTTTTTCTTCCACTACCGGGGATTGAACTCTGGACCTTGCACTTGCCAGACAGGCACTTTTGTAAATGAGCTGTCTCCCCAGCCGTAATTGTTCTTACTCCCCCAAATTACTAGGTGAAATTTGCATCTTTATCTTTAGAAATTCAGAGTCCTGGCTCAGGGAGGGGCTTGCTGGCCTCTCCCCCAGGCTGTCACATACACTGCCCATCAACCACAGAGTCCAGGAGCTGCGACAGGGGCCAGAATGGACTGGGGTCAGCGGTGGAGGTGCAGGCTGCATCCCGGCCGGTCACCGTCTCCCTGTGACCCTGTGGGAAATCGTTTCCCTCTCTGTACCTGTTTCCAGGCTGTGGCACGTGGGTAACAAACCTTTCCTGCCCACAGGAAGGAGGAAGACGGACTAACGCACATGAAAGCTCCAGAGAGCTGACAAGAGCCACCTACATGTTCTCAAGCTTTTATTATTATCACAGCATCTAATTTAAGAAAGGATGTCATAAAAATGAGAGGAAATTTTAAATGAATGAAAACCTTAAAATACATAGCAAGGCGATGCTCTGCATCGCCCGACAGGCTGCTGTTAAGGACCTAAAAATCACACACTCATTTTTCAATGCTGTGCGGTTAGGAACGCAGTAGCAAGCCATGTGCGCCAGTGACACCAGTGCTGTGAGGAGCTCTCTCAGTAGCTGGGATCTGTGAGGAAAAGCTGAACAGTGACCCGAGCGAGGGTGCCCGCTGGGAGGCAGGAAGCAGCCAGCGCCGCCTGGGCCTTTCATCAGCTGCGGGGACCTACCGCCGCTGTCTATGTCCTCGTGTCCCGAATGAGAGGCCAGGAAGAGAGGCAGACGCTCCCGGATGGCTTCCGGGGCAAGCGGATAATTTTAGACGATGCATTCACAAGCACTTTTGAGCACATTTACGCCAGACACTGTTCTCAGCACGGAGGTCCTAATCTAATTGGAGAAAGGACACCTGCAGCACCCGTATCGGCTGAAGAGCAGGCAGCCAGGGCTGTGGAATCCCACGATGCATTTCAAACAGAGCAGGCTCAGAGCATCGTCATGGCAGACCGGGGTTTCCGGCTTCTAGCGCACCAGCTCCTGCATTCCGCTGTACAGAAGCCTAGCCTGATCCTGATTTCTAAAGAGAAATTTGGAAAGAGCAATAGAGTAAAAATGAGACAGCTGGCCCCAAAGCTTCAAATGTCAGTTCCTTGTGTTTTTCTACTTTCTTTTTTTTTTTTTTCAAAGTTTTATTGACAAAGAGATAGCAATGAGACAGTTTCAAATCAAATCGGAAGGACAGTTTCAACAAATAATACACTGCATATATTCTTCCCAGTGGTTAATTGCTGTACAAGATGCGGACTTGTGAGCCTATTCACAAACACCATTAGAACAAATCATTC
>NW_004524731.1:4067133-4069091 GCF_000260255.1 Octodon degus
ATAGCCTTAGCACGTACTGAAGTTCAGGTGCAGATCTACAAAGTTTGGATTTATCCAGCTGTGCCTGGCTTGGGTCTGGCTGCTGTGCTCAGTTCCTTCCTGCCGCTGCCCTTGAGGGTGAACCTGTTGTGCCCCTGTGACGAGATGTTCTGCTCCTGGACTAGCTTTGTGGTTCTGTCCCCTACACTTTCTGCAGGGATTGCAGCTGCATGGAACTAGTAGGTCCCGCCGGCACAGGGTAGCCGGAAGCGCTCCCTGATACTTCTATTTTTAAGATTAACTTAAAACATGAATGCTAGTGTCAACGTTGGAGAAAATGGAGCTGCTTAAAATAATTCCAAATTATGTATTCTGTTAAATTATGATGTCAGAACCATGTTCTTCAGTTGCTTCAGACAGCTGAGCAGCAGTACGGGATCACAACATGCCTGCTGCTCACAGCAGGCATGTCTTCTGTGTGCCTTCCAGGCCAAAATCATCCTGTGGAGCTCAATGCGAAGGTATAAGGAAAATTTTTTCCTTCTGATTAACTGAAGCTGTGTTTAGAGGACTGGGCCATGTGGTGGATTAACTAGTGGACAGTGGTTAACACCCCATAGGTCTTAGTCAGCGTGGTTCTGGGTGTGGAGGTTCTGGCATGTACCCTGCTGTCCTTGGGGAGGAGCTGGGGCCGCTGTGTCACAGAGGATGGTTGCGGCTCTCTTGGGGGAGATCTGTGAGCCTCGCCTTGAGCGTTGCTTCCTAGCTCCAGTGCAAATCCCTCAGCTGTTGGCTCAGACCCTTTGCCCCACTGGTGCAGGCTTAGCAGCCAATCAGCGTCTGTGGGAAGGGTCCAGGGGTAGCACCCTATGGCCCGAGCCACAAGATCCCCATAAGAATGAGCAGGACACGGTCCCTGCTGATACAGGTGAGAACTGTACTGTCTGGCAGGACACATGTCCGAGAAACATGAAGAGATCACGAATTTTGGCCTAAAATTTGAATCTAACAAAGTATCAATTAGAAACTTAATAATTGAAAAATAAATAAGGGTCAGGGACATAGCTCAGTGGCTTAAGTGCCTGCCTGGCAAATGCTTGTTCCTGAGTTCAAGCCCCAGTACCACAAAGAAAAAAAGAAAAAGAAAAACCTGAAATTAACTCAATATAGTGGTTGTGAACTGGAAGACAGATTAGGAGCAAACGCACCAGCTGAGGCAGAAAGAGGTGGACAATCAAGAGGATGCACGAAGTGTCTATATGCCTTGTCTCGGAGGAGCAGTGAAGAAGCAGCACATGGGAAATACCTGTGAGACTGCCGCCGCGGGCTTTCAACGTGACAGCAGACATCAAGGTAGAGCCTCAACTAACTCTGAAAAGCATGCCCTTAACCTTGACCAGCGAGTTAGAATAGGTCTGCTAAGAAGAAGACAAGAAAAGACCCTAAAAGCAGCGCAAATGAGCTCCTCGCCGCCCTTGCACGGCCACAAGTAGCGCTGGCAGAGGTCGTGCCACCCGGCAGAGCCAGCGATCAGGCGGCAGCCACGTCTCCTCAGGGCCCAGGGAGTGAAGCAAACTAGGAGGCAGAAGGGCCAGTTATGAAACAATCGATTGAGCAACAGAGAAACAACCGATGTCATCAGTAGTTATACTGCAAATCAAAGCTAAAACTGAGTGATAAAGTAAAATAGCTCTATCACCCTTACAAGAGACAACAATGAAACACGTGTGCACAAAGCCATGACAGAAGACAGTCCTCACCAGAGCAGAACCAAAAGAGGTCAGATGCTTCTGATCACCGTGAGCAGCGTAATTAGGAATGTAAGACGGAGTCCTGGGGATGAAGCAGCAGGCAAACCAGAGACAGGCGATGCTGGATTTGCAAGCTTTAATATGAATATACTCTCAAAATATATGCCACAAAACATCAATAAAACTGTGGCTCAAATCAGGAACAGAATCACAAGTGGGTATTTTAGC
>NW_004524731.1:4069801-4082660 GCF_000260255.1 Octodon degus
ACTAAAGTCTAAATAGCCAGAAATAAGTTTAACAGCTAGAAAATACCCAAGTTTTGAAATTAAGACATCATACTTGAAACTAGAAGCAATTTAGAATTGAAAAACAATATTATTAAATATTGTCTTAGCTGTAAGCCTGTGGCCTCTACGTATACATTAGAAAGAGTGGAAAAATAGGAACTGAAGATGCAAGCTACATGTCATGAGTTTAAGTGATAACAGAAAACTATAACCTATCATATAACAAAGAGGAAAAGAGTTAATAGAAAATGTTCATCCATAAAATAGAAAATGGAAAAATTCATTAAGATAATATTTGATTATTTGATAACTAATAAAATTTGTTAACCAATTTAAAAAGCAAATCATGAGGCCGGGGAGATGGCTCAGTAGATTAAGCGCTTGCCTGGCAAGCACAAGGGCCTGAGTTCAATCCCCGGTTCCGCAAAAAAAATAAATAAATTTAAAAAAATAAAAAGCAAATCATATTTCTAAGCACACAGAAACATAAAAACCCAAAACACAATAGCCCTAAAGCAGAGAATGACGCACTTGTGCACATACCTCGGCTGCACGGTCTGGAGATGAGAAGGAAACGGAGACCCAGAAGAGGGGACGGCAGCCATGACGTCTCCAGCACTCGGCCCTGGAGCAGGTGGGCATTCCAGGCTAAGTGGCGATGGAGTGTTTAAATCACAGGCTCTGAAGATTAAGTGAATATGAACCAAGGACAGGTTTGCAATGTAAAGCTATTAACCCTGAGAGACAGAGATGTAGAACAAAAACTTGACAAGGGTGACAAATCGTCCTTAACCCCATAGCAAAGTTCATGAAAGATGAAGTGGATAAATTGAGCTTTCCTGAAGTGAAAAAGTTTGCTCTATGAAAGAACATAGTAAGTTAATCAAGACACAAGCTACCGACCCTGAGGAAGTGTTGGACTGACACATCCAGCAAAGGGTGTGTGTCACCGCTACGTTATATAAAAGAGCTCTCTCGTGTTGGAAGAAATAAAGGAGAGAGACAGGGAGGGAGCGAGGGAGGGAAGAGGACGGAAGGCCAAGCAGCTCGCTTAGAACAAGGCCAAGGACACGAGCAGACGCTGCAGTCAGGAGTGCACAGGTGGTGAATACATTCATCACAAGATGGCCAAGAAAACTAGTAATCAGCTAAATGCAAGCTGAAGCCACAGTGAGGTGCCACTACACGGGTGTCAGAGCAGTTAAAGACATAACAACGCTGGGTGTTCACCGAGGACAGCGAAACTGCCCTCCTGCTACTCAGTTGGTGGACATGGAATGGGTAAGCCCAGCCTGGGGGTGACCTGGCAGCTGGTGGAAGTGGAATCATGACCTCCAGGTGGAATGGTGACCACGTGACCTAGCCGTGGCACGTACTTGTGTGGGAGGACTGGAGATTTATGTTCTAGGGAAGCCTGCGCCACATATTCAAAGCAGCTGTCTGCGTCCCCTACCAAGTGTGGGGTCAGCCCAAGCACCCTAGAGCAGGGAACAAGAAAAAGGGTGGGGATGCCTGCAGCATGGAACCACCCCGGGAGCATGCAGGACGTGCCTGGGCACAGACGGATGCCCGACACTGGGCTGGTCCCGGATGTGCTCCAGCGAGCTCAGTCCATGCAAGGTGGACGTGCTGCCATTCCACTGATGTAGCATGTTGAGTGTGAGCCGTGGAGCCAGAGCCGTACAGTGGGCAGGCTGAGGAGGAGCAGCGGCGGCCTGGCGGAGCTCGGGGTGCGACCCTGCAGGTCTCACGGGGACGAGACCGCCCTGTCCGAGCACACGGAGGATGCACAGCCCTGCACGTGGCATGGCTTTTGCAAAGCTACACACACACGCACACACAAAGAAGATGGGAAACTCAAGTAAGAGACACCACGCTGGGGCTGGGGAGATAGCTCAGGGGAGTAAGTGCTTGCCTGACAAGCACAAGGTCCTGAGTTCGATCCCTGGAACCACAAAACAAAACAAAAAACCCACAAGCTTAAAGAGCCATAGGTTGGGTTGGTGCCACCTGCCTGGGCCTCACGGCCCACCTCGGCTTTGCCACCTGTTAATGTTGTGGGAAGCCTGCTGAATCCCTGTGGTCTCTTCGTACTGCTCGGACTACTTCCCATGTATCTACAGCTTCCTGGTTGAAAATTTTAAAGCTACAGAAATATCTGTCATCCTCTTCTTGTAAGGTCCTAGAAATTCATGGATGTGAAGTACTGTACAGCCACAAAAACTAGCAGGAAGAAGTGTCACCCGTGTCTGCTGAGCAGCGTGCTACGCATAGCATGGTGAATCTGCAGATGGCTGTAGGGAAGCGCGCACAGCTGGGCCTGGCTGTGCCACAGTGGAAGGGAAGAGGTGTGGGCCCGAGGTGGGGTCTGCATGGGCCGGCTGTGGCCACGCCTGGTGAAATGACTGTGCTAAGAGCCACGCTTCCCGTTTCATTAGGGAGGTTTATTCGGATTGAGCTCATTTCTTTCTTGCTCTTTTTCTGTTTGAACCTTCTTTTCTGTCAACATGTGAGTTCGGTCAGTAGATTTAGGGTTGCTTTTCACTGGCGGCGGGCAGCACCTGGGACTGCCTTGTTGATGCACAACCGCGCCCCACCGCCCTCCACTTGCTTGGACGTGGACATTGCTAAGCAGCCCAGTGTCCGTAAGGGCTCACACCCCTTCTGGCCACGCGCTCTGTTCCTTTCCACACTCTCTTCGTGTCTGATGACCTAGAATGCGCTCTTCAAAAGATTCTGTGAGGAAGGCACATGACAGTCCCCGACTCCTGGCCCACGCTTTTGTCGAGGGACGGTCCATTTCTCACCTGGGCCTGGTCTCACATCAATCTCCTGATGCATGAAGCACCAGTGCCGCGGGGCTTATCTCACCGTGGTGTCCTGTGGGACTGTCGCTGCTCTTGCAGGCCTGTCCCGGTTGCGTCAGTGCCAGCCCAGCACTAGGAGAAGCCCCTCAGCTTCAGGCCAGTGAGGTGGCCAGTCACACTAAGATGACTTTTAAAGTAAAGCAGAAGTCTGCAGAGGTGTGATGACGACTGTGAGGCGCCCATGATCAGTGGCTCCAGTGCGGGGCGCAGTCACGGAAGAGGGTCTGTGGGGCCGCCTTCGCTAACAGCCTGCGCATTTCTTCCCCTGCAGACTCACGGGCTCCCGTGTCCCCGACCTCATCGTGAGCATGAGCAGCCAGATGTGGCTGCACCTGCAGTCCGACGACAGCATCGGCTCGCCGGGATTTAAGGCCGTTTACCAAGGTAGGGCGGAAGCCACGGGGCACAGGGAAGTGAGAGGACAGTGCGGGCCAGGCGTCTGCGAGACGAGCCAAAGAAAAGAACAGTGGGACAAGGCTTGTCAGCAAGGGCAAACTGTCGCAAGTTCTAGAAAGTCCTAAATACTTGGGATCCTTTTCATGCATGAACTTGACTGGGAAAACGTGTCTTTCTTTGTGTGACCCTGGTGCAGCAAAATAAAAAAGGACACACAGTGTGCAAGGTAGGTGATGGAACAGGGCCACGTCACAGGTGTCTCCCAGTGTCACGTTGGTCAGCGGTTTAAATAATTTATGGCCTCATTCGTACGAAAAGTGAAAAACAGCAATAGGATACACGTGAGATCACTTACATTTCTAAGCTCTGTGAGCCCATCCATGCACCTGAAGTGAACGATCTAGACTTTCTTTGTGAACTATTTGAGAACTCGGAAAGTTGTGGAAACCTGAAAGCAGTGCAAATGGTTGTCCACCACCAGATGCAAGTGGAACGTGATTTCTTGTGGAAGAGATGCACTGGCTCACTGCCTGGCGGGTGCTGGCGCCTTGGGCCCTGGGATGTGCACCTCAGCGTTGGCCGTCTTGCTTGGGCACACTTGCTTGGGATTCTCTTCCAAGCAGTTTTCCAAGTGTGTTCCTAGAGCTGCAATTCTTGACTGAGTTTTATAGAATTTTTGATATGATGAACTTTGGGTACATATGGGGAATGAGTCCCTCTATTTTTGAGATTTTGAATTTTATTTTACACAATTTTACTTTGTGAATTTGTGTAGATGGATGGTCTGTATTTTCCAGCTGCACACTGAAAGAGCATTTTCAGTTGCAAGAGAAGGTAGCACAAAGTTACTGCACATGAGGTCAGTGAGGCAGAAAACAACACAACTCTGGAACTAGAGCCCTGGGGTGGTTGCCAGGGGCCCATGGGTGGCCTCATCACGGTGTCCCTGCACTCTGCCCCAGGGGCAGAAGCAACCTGATCACAGCCTGACTTGAGCATGCTTAGATACCTCTAAAGTGGGAAACAGGTTTGCTTTCGTTAAAAGAACAGGGGGAGACTGGGAACTTAATGAGGCTTAAAAAAAAAAAAAAGTTACAGCAAAATAGTCCTGCCCAGATCCCACTAAAACGTGAGGACTAGAAGATATACGTAATTGCTGGGTTCCTCCTGACATTTAGGCTTAGGCATAACTTTTAATTGAGCTCATACATGACTGTGCAGTCATTCAGGAATGTGCAGAATACTTCCCACACGACCGCCGCTTGCTGCTGCCTTTGTAGAACCAAAAAGTGCCAGTGAGAAAACAAACACTTCCAAATGAGACAAATTTCAACAGGCATGAAGATGCATACCCCAAGGTGTGCAGTTCAGAAGGTGAAAAGCGACACAGTTTCCGGACCATGGGTGCTAACTAAGCCTGCTCAGGTACAGTGGAGATGCTCCTGGGTGGCTGTGGCTTAGCCTGATGGCCAGACCACACTGGTTACCAGGACATTCCACGGCAAGTAGTCGTGTGTTCACCATGGTGATGTCTTAATTGCTACAAGTCCAGATGTCGCAGATACACTTCCTGAGATACTGCTGAGACAATGCTATGCGTTTGCTTTTTTCAGCGAAACAAGTGAGCTAGTATAACTTCGAAGTTTAAAACAATGAAAGAATTTTCCCAAAGAAGGCATCCTGGAAATTATTTCAAGTGCTGTATTAAACTAACATTGGCGAGAAGACATAAATGATCACATAAGAGGAGTCGTTCGTGAATTATATTATCATAAAACATATGCAGCTGATATTTGCAAGCAGTTTAATTTTCTAGCTTCGGTAGTGAGTGGTAAGGACAGAAACAGGCGCACTCAGCCAGACCCGGGGAGAGAACCCAGGGCTCCCCTAGTCTTTGCAGCTCCCTGCAGCTGCAGCCCTGATGGAGCTGGCCCTGACCTGAGCTCTGTCCAGCCTGTGGCGAGTCCCTGGCGTCCGCGGGGCTGCTCTTGCTATATTCTGGGTCCTGAATCGGTTGCCTTTGATGTTCTTTGTTGTCACAGTAATAACACTGAGCGCAAGCTCATCCCGGTCGCGTTGGTGTCATCTGCCGCAGCTGTGTACGCTTTGGGGGGGGGTAAATGAATGGAAGTGCTCCCCATGATGTGCTGTTGTGGGAAGGATGAGACCTACCGTGGCTCACACTGGAGTTATTTTGGTGGAATTGAGTTCGCTGTGACAAGTTCAAGCGGAAGAGACTGAATTGGCCGAGTCCAGAAAGTGTGCGGAGGCAGGGCGTGAGTGGCGTCCGCACGGGCGCCGCGGTCCGGAGCCCGGGTCTCTGTTGCCCATGGGACGCATGGAGCTGATGCCACCCCGAGAGGAGAGGACGAGAGTCCCCTCCTGGCAGGTCCTCCCTTTCTCACCAGCGTGCGTGGTCCGGGGCTCCTCCGCTGACGCTGGATTCGCAGCCCTGCGTTGGCCTGGCCTGTGCAGGCGGACGGACTCGGGGTGCTGCGCCACTGCCGGTGCTGTCCACGAGGAAGTGAGCTCACAGCCCCACCCGAAGGGCCGGTGAGAAAGAGCAGAAGGTGAATTCACCGAACAAAACGGAAACAACAGCCGCGCCCTAGAGTGGCTCCGAGCAGGAGGTGGCCAGCCCGTGTAGACGCGATCCTGCCTCGTGCCAGTCTGGGTGGTCCCTGCCCTGGGAACACCACTGACAGTGACCTTTAGGTTTTCTTTTCGAGTTCCATTTTGTTCCTCAGAGACAGAGCCTCCCCTTACTAAGAACGCGGTGAGCCGCGTCTCAGTACCGTAAGCCATCACTGAGCACTGAGATGATTCGCCCGCTGAGCTCGAGGCTGGAGCCCGACTCTTGGCTGCAGGGACCGCCGCCCCTGCGCTCCTCGGGCTTTCCACTCATTCTTCTTAACTTTCACCCTCATGGATTTTCAGCCACAGAGAAAACTGAGGTGCGAGGGGTGGGCAGAGCTCCACTCTGTGGGCCTGGGGCCCCGATGCTCTCCCACTGCAGCACTGGAGGGGTACAAGACCTCGGCATGGGGTGCTTCCTACCGCCCGTGAGCCTGGAAGCAGAAGTGCGCGCCCCCAGATTCTACCGGGCAGAGGAGGTGACCCCCTGCGGCTCCCTGGCCTCGTGGGCCTCCGTCTTCCCGGCACTCGACAGTGAGTGTGATTGCGCCCCCGCTCCACGTCTGCACACACACAGCTCTGGGCAGGCGGTGGCAGGGCACTTGTCCTTAACAGAGTTTGGTCTTTATTCTTGAGTGGCATTCAAATCTGTGCTCTTTTCATTTCATACATTTAAGTTCATTGTGATTGTTAGACTCTTCTGAGTTGTTCTGGTTTACAGTGGATCTGGCTTCCCTCACTGGTGCAGGAGCGGTCCCTGGAAGGGCTCTCTTCCTAAGTGCAGCCTGTGTGCTGAGCCCTGCAGGGCCGCTCCCTGCGCTCCACTGGCAGTGCCCTCTGGCGCAGGTGGGTCTTTGTGACTCCTGGAACTGCCTTTATCTAGAGATCTGTCTCCAACTGGTAGGAAGCAGCGCTCCATTTTGTCATTTTTCCAATGGGAACTAGCAGTGACTAGGAAGAAGGCGTCAGTAACCCCAGGCAAGGAAGAGCAACACACCCCAGCAGAGAGCAGGCCCAGCGGGAGGGCCCCAGGCACTGGCTGGGCTGGGACGCCCTGCGGCTAAGGCACCCCCTGCCTGCTGGCCACGCGTGCATGGGCTCCAGGGGCCCTTGTGATGGGAGCTGGAGGTGAGCGGTGTGCAGACCCTCCTCCAGCAACTTCTCCCGCTCTGGGAAAGGCTGCCTCCTAGGAGGTCAACCCTACAATGCTCACAGCAGGAGTGACATCCGTGGGGGACATTCCAGGGCAGTGGTGCAGACAAGGGGGAGCAGTGTGCAGACAAGGGGGAGGAGCGTGCAGCCTTCAGCATGGATGGAAACAGCAAGGACTGGGTCCTGAGGCGGGCGGGCAGCACAAGGGCAGGCCCCTGCAGGCAACCAGCTCTTCCTCTCCTCTCTGCTCTTTGGCCATGGACTCGCCCTCAGGCAGGGTCCTGCCTATGACAGATGAGAAGTGCCGGGTCCTCTGAGAGCTGCTTGCTCTGGCCACTCATGGCCTCAGAGGGCTGGGCACACAAGGGCCTTTGGCACATTCTGTCTCCATAGGGAGGACCAGGTGGCCTTCGAGGTCCCCACGTGTGGGCAGAGCAGCTTGTGGGGGCAGGAGACAGCGGATCTGAGCACATCTCACACGGGAGCCAGGGCCCCTCCAGCCAGAGCCTGCACCTAGCCCCAGGCCTCCCTGTCCCCGCAGAGCTCAGCTCCTGGGCTGCAGGCCTGAACCCCCGACTCTAGTGCCTCTAACACCTTCCCTGCACAGGACTCACCAGATGCACTGCCTGTGCCTGGTCCTCAAAATCCACCTCCAGACAGGGTCTCTGCGGTGAGCCCTGAGCCTTGCTCACTTTCATTTCTTCCATGTTCAGCCTATTTTCCTTCTCTGGCCCATAGCTGTTCACCCTCAGCGCTAGGTTGCTGCCTTTACTCCACTCAGGTAGTTGGTACTCTTGAAGCCACCTCAGGAGCACACGGGGCGGCGCCTGCACATGGCCTTGCGGTGGTGAGCGGGCTGCGCGGAGCCCTGGAGCGCCCGTCCTTCCCGGGGAGACTGTCTTCCTTTCGGCAGTGCGTGTGCTTCCTTGGTCCGTCTACTGCTCTTCTGATGTTCGGCTAATCCTCTCATAACGAGGCGCTCAGAGGACAACTGCTGGTGCCGGGCCTGCCCTAACTGTGAGGAGATTTCCACCTTCCTGAAAAGGAAGTCATCTTGGCTAGCTTCTTTCTCTTTGCATCTCCGACTCCTCTGCTGGCAAGTCATTACGTGGGCACAGATGGCATGCTAACGATGTCCTGTCTTCCCCCAGCTCAATTAGTGCTAGAATTTTTCCACATGTTCTTGAAGTTAAAGAAAATTTATTAGGGCTACCAGCTGGAATTCACAAATAATAACTTGAGCAGCTCTGACATACACTGAGAGTACCAGCAAGTTCTTAGAAACATCCGAGTTCCAAGGCCTAGATTGTCTTATCACGTGTATTTTTTTGTTTTTAATTTTAGTACAGGGTCTACAGGGTGTTCAGGGTCTCGCTATGTAGATCAGACTCATAGTGATTCTCCTGTTTTCAGCCCCCCAAGTGCTGGGATTACAGGCGCGTGCCACCATGCTCAGTCTCAATTGCCGGCTCAGCGTGCCCTGGGGAGGGGCCCACACAGCACGCTGGGGATCGAACCCCGGCCCCTGCGCTTTGCCTAATCGGGCGCTTTATTCCGCAGAGCTATCTGGCTGGCCCTTGTTCCTATATGAATTTTACATACGGCTTCCTATTTGAAGCACCTCTCTGCCACAACTCCAGGTTTATTCATAATATGCATGCTTTCCGGGTCCTGTGGGTACACTGTGTGTGTGTGTGTGTGTGTGTGTGTGTGTGCGTGTGCATGTGTGTACATGTGCACTCATGTACCACTATCCTCACAAATGTACCTGAGCAGATCTGGCTCAAATGAACAATGTGGAACAGAAAATGAGTTCCCCATGAAAATGTAAGTCCCTGCTTTAAGGAGACCCAGCAGACACTCCAACACCGCTCTGCCCCGGGGACGGGCTGGCAGGCTCTCCTCGGCAGCTGGCCGCAGGGCCCGTGTGGGGAGCACCCCTGACCCCTGCAGGTCAGTGAGGGTGAACGCTCCCAGGGCTTGCCCCTCGCTGTCTGCCTTGCGTTTGCACACGCTCCCCATCGGTGGTCTGGCTTGAAAGCGTGCGTCCTTGAGAAGACTTCTCAGCCCGGAGCCCGCTCTCGGCTCTCTGCTGGTGACTCAGCAGCACTCTGCTGCCTAGTGCCACAGGACTGAGAGCACCCGATGACCTGCACGTGCCTTTTCTGCTGTGGGTTGCTAACGACAGTGGCACTGCGTTCTGAGATTGTCCATGTCACGGCACTGCAATTTTCAGAGCAGGTGGCTGCAGAATTAAATGAAAAGCAGAATGTGCCCAAGGAGGTTTGTGAGTCACATCAAATTGTGAGGGATTTGTAGGCATCGCTTACGTGGGGATGAGTCCTTTGGCAGCCTCTCCTGCCGTCTCAGGAAACAGGAGAGGTTCTGACAGAAAAGCCAGGCATGTGCTGCAGGATGTTACCATTTCCCAGTAGTACAGAAAACTTGGAAGAAACCAAAAGAGGCACCAAAGTGCTATCCCTGGGAACACCCACAGCATAATGGGAAGCCGGAAGGGGGTCCTCGGGATTCATGGAGTCTCCAGTCATGTTCTACCCAGAGGGCAGATGTGGAAATACCAGTACACAGTCTGCTCAATGTAGGATGAATCTGTAATAAAGGACCGAGTTCGCAGATTACATAATTTAGCTCTCATGCAGGTGAAGGGGTCATCGAGGTGGAAGGGGCCATGTGGGTGTCCCTGAGACTTCGGCAACTGGAAATTTCCAGCCATGTCCAGATAAGACAGACCTGCTTGGCTGATGAAATCAATACACCCAGGAGCTGGGCACAGAGGTGCCCAGTAAGGTGGCCTTCTGGACCAGGTGGGAGGTCTGTAGCCCAGAAGGGGCGGGACAGGCAGAGTACAGGGTGCCACTGTGGAGCAGCCAGCAGTGACCTTCCAGCAGCCCAGTCCAGGGTCTCAGGAGTGCCCAGCCAGCGCTCCAATCCCTCCTGCTGCCTGCGCTTTCTGGCAGGGGTCCAGACATGCACGAGTTTCCTTCCATTTCAGTTCTCGCATCTGCACAATGGAGCCCCGGATAGAAGCTGTCTCACGTACATTTGCACAAGCGTGTGATGTATTAATGAGGAAGGAATTGAAGTTCACACCCAGTAACTGCTCGGCGAGCATGCCGTGTGAGAGGCGTTGCGCTCTGCACAGAAATATCACCATTATCAGCATCAATCAATCAGTCGATCTGTTGCTCAGGGAGAAGCAAGCAGAGGCAAGCGCTGCTCCCCAGTGTGAGGATCCAGCTCTTGATTGGTGCCGTGCTCCTAGCAGGGCTCGCCTGCCTTTCAGCAGAGAGCATGTAGAGCTGGATATTTGCGATCCGTGCTAGCGTCACTAATAGGAACATAACAGCACCCTTCTCACTGCAGATATTCCCCAGCTCCGCAGAGAACAACTCTGGGAAGGAAGGTGAGATACAGAAACTACGTCTGTGCACTCAGCCGTGGCTTCCCCATGCGGGGCGCAGTAGCCGATGCAGATGGCTGAAGGCAGCAGAGGCCAGGCTCGGTTCACGGTGGCAGGAGGCTCGGCCTGCGGTCCATTGGCTGCAAGGCAGGAGCACCATGGCGGAAGGATGCACTGCAGCCCATTTCCTTATTTCAGGGAAAGGAAGGGAGCAGTGCTAGAGATGAAGGGGCCAGCCCCGGATAAGCTACTCAAGGCTCCACCTGCAGGCACCTGGCCCTGCCCGGGGCAGGCTTTCCTAATCTGCCAAGCGTTTCCTAAAACAATGAATCTGAAAGACCAGGTTAGCATAACATTCATGTACACATGTAGTGACGTGTGTGTGTGTGTGTGTGTGTGTGTGTGTGTGTTCAGAGTCTGCCAAAAATGCAGGAAGAAAGGCTTGTATGCGTATTCTAGTGCCAGCTTTACTGAGACAGCACGGGAGGAACGCCCCTTGCCCTAGGCCTCTGCAATGACAAGAGATGCCCAAGGGGGGCCCACCCAGTGGCCTCTAGGTATTGGTCAGCATTGCAAGCGGCTGCTCGGGGGACCTTGGTCACTGAGACTGCTGCACATGCATTTTCAATTCTTCGCTAAGGCCCGGCACTTAGTGTGTTTCCTGAGATGCATGAGCCCTTTAGGGTCCCCCAGAGAGAAGCATTAAAGTACGTATGCAAGCTTGCTTTTCCTAAAGTATGTATACATCGTGTGGCAGATCTATCGATTTAGCAATCAAAGTCCAGCTCTATTAGCTGCTCTTCTATAAATCAAGTTGTGCACACACGCATACAGATCCTGAGCAACAGATGCAGATGTGCGCAAAGAAGCAAAACGAGGCGCAGCTGGTGCGGCCAGCTCCTGGAGCGGCGCAGGGCTCCTCAGCGCCCTGCTGCTCAGAACGGGCTGAAGCGAGCAGAATTGAGCTCTGAGCCATTGCCAGCTTATGACAGGCAAGACATAAATTAGGAAAGGTAAATGAATAAAAGCTCTTGCTTCAAAACGTAAAGTGGGATGAGCTTGGGCAGATGGGCACCTGGGCTCCCGCTGCCTCCCCAGCTGTGCGGCCCTGGGGCTTTCCAGGCGTCTCCTGGCGCAGGCTGGGCTGTCCAGCGCAGAAGTCCCAGCCTCATGCAGGGCCTGGCTTGGGGCGGGTGCAGGTGTCCATGGTGTGCACGCTCCCCTTTGAGTTTGAGGAAGCTGCCAAGTCGCCTCCCGAATGCTTCTGTCACCCTAGAACCCTGCGCACACCTGGAGCTGGCTCCCGGCCCTCTTCTGCTGTTTGTCCAGCTGTTTCCAGAGCTCCCTTTGCCCACACTCTCGCCTGGGGGAGTCCACTGAGCATTGTAATGCCAATTGTCAGCCTCCACACAGCTAATAGAAATTAGGACTTGAACCATATACGATGGGGGCTGGGGCAGTGGCTCAGTGGAGTAAGTGCTTGTCTGGCAAGCGCAAGGTCCTCAGTTCGATACCAATGAAAATCTACTTAATTTCACATTTTGGATGCCAGAAGAATAAGCTATCTTTTCTCTGAGAAGCAGGGACAAGGGCTGGACATGAGCCCTGCGGCGGGACAGCGTCGTGGAAGACCTCTCGGCTCCCTGAATTCCCAGGCTCCCTTGCTCACTGCCCTTCCCTCCACCCCCTCGCTGCACGCCCGCGGACTCTGTCCTGTGGGGTGCCCTGGATCTGCGATGGCTGCGCCGAGAGGCTCTGCACCCTCCAGGGCTTCAGAGGTGTTTCTTGATTCATTTCTGAATTTCATTAAAGAACCTTATCATTAGCCTGAGCAAATTACATTCTTATCTTACATTTCTGTGGAATTAAAAAAAAAAAAACCTTAATAACAGAGATGAAGGTAGTTAACAGGAGTTTGATGAAAACCATTGTTTGGCAAGACAGTATTATGAACACTGGATTTTCAGAATGTGGTCTAATAAATTGCTTTACATCTAATAGATCTAAAATGTGGCTATTTTCTGACAAATAGTATTAATGGAAAAAGCATCCCATGGAATATAAAATCATCTCCATGTTCTAGAGTCAATGAACATTAAGTAAGTTCTTTTCCTTTCATCTTCATTAAAGATTTTCAGTACTTGAGGAGGGAAGTCTTCATTTTAATGGTTTAAAAAATAGATCTGTAGGAATTCTGACATGGTTAGGTGTGGCTCAGGTTTCTGTGTGCCTCAAGTGTCTGTGTGGCTCACGGGTCTGTGTGGCTTGTGGGTGTGTGGGGCTCACGGGTCTGTGTGGCTCACGGGTGTGTGGGGCTCACGGGTGTGTGGGGCTCACGGGTGTGTGTGGCTCAAGGGTCTGTGTGGCT
>NW_004524731.1:4082760-4083200 GCF_000260255.1 Octodon degus
GGGTCTGTGTGGCTCACGGGTGTGTGGGGCTCACGGGTATGTGTGGCTCACGGGTGTGTGTGGCTCACGGGTGTGTGGGGCTCACGGGTGTGTGTGGCTCAAGGGTCTGTGTGGCTCACGGGTGTGTGTGGCTCACGGGTGTGTGTGGCTCACGGGTGTGTGTGGCTCATGGGTCTGTGTGGCTTGTGGGTCTGTGTGGCTCACGGGTGTGTGTGGCTCATGGGTGTGTGTGGCTCACGGGTCTGTGGGGCTCACGGGTGTGTGGGGCTCACAGGTCTGTGTGGCTCACGAGTGTGTGTGGCTCACGGGTGTGTGTGGCTCACGGGTCTGTGTGGCTCACGGGTGTGTGTGGCTCACGGGTGTGTGTGGCTCACGGGTCTGTGTGGCTCACGGGTGTGTGTGGCTCACAGGTCTGTGTGGCTCACGGGTGTGTGTGGCTC
>NW_004524731.1:4083300-4088377 GCF_000260255.1 Octodon degus
TGTGTGGCTCACGGGTGTGTGTGGCTCACGGGTCTGTGTGGCTCACGGGTGTGTGTGGCTCACAGGTCTGTGTGGCTCACGGGTGTGTGTGGCTCACGGGTCTGTGTGTCTAGCATCGCTACGGATCGTTGGTTAGGAGGAGCCTGGGTCATTTAGTTACCAAGAGTATTTTTCTGCTCTAATTTTTTAATGAGTGTTTGCTGTACAGACCGACCTGTTTCTGGGGATGGAGACAGTTCCTAACATCTTAATTGTTATCAGGTGCTTTGACTTTAGAGTACTGAGCGTGAGTCCTCCTGGCTTTGCGAGCTTCTGCTTGTGCTTTGCATTTGTTTCTGGCCCTTGCGGTGCAGCATAAAGTGGGGTTGCCTTAAAATATTAAAGCAGAACAAAAGCTGACTTTAAGGCTCACCCATGCTCCAGAGGAGGCTGCTGCTGGTGTAGACAGAAATGGCATTGATCCCTGACTGTGTCCCATGGGGGTCTCGCCAAGGTGACCGCCAGCTGATGCCAGCCATGGACTTACTAGATTCACTTCTAAATAATCTAATCACCAAGATTTTTAAGACTTAATTTTACTGTCCTACCTTGGAAGTGGCAGAGGCAGGGTGCAAACCAAGACGTGGGCCCTTGGTGCCTTCTTTGTCCTACTGTTCACACGGGGCTCTGAGCACAAGGCCGGGGCAGGTGACCAGCAGCCAGAGGACATGCACTGCTTCCTTGCCAGGGATGGATGTGGGAAGCGACGTCCTCATCCCAGGGAAGAGCCGTGGGCAGGTGGAATCCTCAGACAGGGCGGCTCTCAGGTGCTCGTGAGCCCCATTGGTCACTCAGTGCTTCTTCTGTGGCACAGAAGAGCTCCAGGACTATGACAGTGGACAATGGGTTGCTTCCCTCCTGTACCCTGTGGACTGGATTCTTAGGAGCTTGTGACCCTCCCAGACAGTAAGACCCTGGCCTAACGAGGAGTTAGCTTCTCGGGGAAGCGTGGCTCACCCCCCTTCACAGTGTTATTTAGAGGCAGGAGTCACTGCGTGTGACCACCCGCTCCACTCTGGCTCTTTGCAAAGTCACCAAGTCTGCCCCGAGGAGAAGTGCTGGCTCTTCCCTGACCCTCAGCCCTGTAGCCACGTGCCTCTGCAGCACGGTACTTGGATGACTCGCAGGCAGTGGGCTCCAGCGCACCATAGGTCCCAGCCCTGAGCTCTGCTCCAACTTCCAGACCACAGTGACTACGCCAGCGTCACATGTGCAGGAACCAGGCTGCTGGGTGAGGAAATTGGCACTGCTGCCTCTTGTCACAAAGAGAGGAAAGAGCGGGTGAGCCAGCCCACGCCTCTCTCCTCTGTTACCAAGGTAGAAAGCCTAGAGCACCCAAGAGCACAGTGTGAAGACCAGCGCTCTCTCTGCTGCCACCGCTCGGGGGGCCTTGGCAGGGTCCCTGTACTTGCTGACCCTGCCAGCTCCAGGCCACATGGGACACTGCACTGCGGTGGCCAGCTCCTTCCCAACTGTCACTGCAAAGGCTGCGCAAAGTACGTGATGTTTTAATTTGGATAGCATTACATGAAAGTGTCACTTGTCCTCAGTCCCCATCAAATAGCCCTTTTCCCACGAAATGCGCCTATGCCACTGTTCCCGACTCTTTCCCGAGCAGTTCTGGGTGTCCATTTCTGGGTGTGTCCTCGAGCTGCCATCCGAGCCACAGTGGATGTGCTGGTGCGCTCTCCAGAGGAAAGGCACTTGTGGCGGCATGACACTGGGTCCTCATCCACGTGCGCCCTAGTCTGACGCAGAGTGGCTTCTGGCTATTCCCCAAAGTCAGAATGATCCTAAGAGGAGGACACTGAACTGTCCAGGGCTTTGAGGCGGTAAGAAAGAGCCTGACGCCCCTCAGGAAGAAGGACCCCAGAGCTGCTACAGAAAGGCAGGCATGACGGGACGGCGGGTTGGCAGTGAAGGCAGGACTCTGAGGGCGTGGGCAGCCACGTGGCTTTTATTGTGATAATCCTGAAAAGTGTCAACCTTCGCTGTGTTTTCTGATCACTCAGCATTTCTGGATGCCAGTCCCTCTCACTGTGACACAAGTGTTCCTTGGTATCCACTGGCCTTTGGCCACGGGACCCCAGTCACCCCCAAAGCCAGGCCTGCTCAGATCCCTTGTGGTGCATAGGCTGGGCACCTGCACAGAGCCTACCCATGCCCTCCTGTGTGTTGGCTCCTCCCTGGCCACTTACGACAAAGCAGCGCAAGCTGCTGTTGTCCATAGTTGAGGGAACTATGAGGAGGGAAGGCCCACAGCCGCTCGGCACAGGCTTTTGTTCCCGCGTTTATGCCACAACCTTGACTCCATGGATGCTGTCCCCAAACAGATTCTCTGCCTGTGGTCAGCGGAAAGTTTTGCTCAGATTTTGCCGTCACTTATTAGTAGAGTAGGAGAGAAAAATCTAAATAAGTAGTGTTGGTCTTTTTAATGTAATGGAAAATAAGATTTCTAGAGAACTGTGCGAGGCGGAACAGAAGCGTCAGGGATTGGTCCTCTGCGTGCGGAGCACTGCAGTCCCCAGTGAGTTCCACCATGAGAAAGATGCAAGCGTCTTCGGGAGGTCCAAATAATCTGAAAGACCTTCAGCACCTCAGTGCCGTAGCCTGTGCCTGCTGTAACCACTGAAAGTGTCACAAATATGCCTCAGGTGCAAGCTGCAGCACTGGCCAGCTTCTTAGAGCAATAAGTGCTTATTGAAAGGCACCATGTGTTTTTCAGTTTTAGGTTTACAGTGAAGTTGCACAGCCAGGGCCCAGAGTTCCTATCACCACCCCATCTTCCCCAGCGTAACCCCTAACATTCGTGCAGCTGGTTTCTTTGCACTCAAAGGCAGTGCCAGGCAGTGTCCCCAAGGGGAGGACTCCCAGGAGGAATCAGGGAGTGACCGCGGCGCAGAAGCTCGTGGCTGCCGTCATGGGTGAGCCCGCTTCTTGTCCGTGCTCCTGTACGAGGCTGTGGGGCCCTGGCGAGAGCTGCAGATCGTGTAGGACCAGACCTCAGCTGAGACGCAGGGCCTGTGTGGCTCTCCACTTGGAGCTGAAGCCAGCCCTATGACATCCCAGCCAGCCTTCAGGTCAGGGAAGAAGGGCAAGTGCTTGATGCCCGACACCCGGGCTGATCAACACCTGGAATCAAATCCTACCCCTCCTAGTGAGGTCTCTGCAGCCCAGCAGCGGGCTTCCTGGCTTGGCCCACAAAGTTCTGATGCCAGCCGTGGTGGTGGACTGGCCGGCATCATGCTGCCTGGAAGCCACGCTCATCAGCAGTGCGCTGGACGGAAGCCCGTAGGCTCCAGAGTCCAGCAGCCTGCAGACCAACTGGGAGGAGCACCGGGCAGAGCCAATTCCTGCCCAGCCAGAGCCCTGCCTTCCTGTCCAGCGCACGTCGTCTTCGCCTCAGTCAGACATGGGACCTCTGTGAGCAGCACACAGCCTCTACCGAGTGCAGCAGACTTTCCCCTAAACAACTTGCCAAGGCCTAATTACGCGGCATTTTAACAAGCACGGACCGCAGTCTCCACGCTGCGTGTGACTGAGCAGAGTGGACCAGGGCCCGGCTGCGGGGGCGCGCAGACTGTGCAGGCGCAGGACCCTGTGTGTGCAGGCAGCCCCAGCAGTGCCTGGGCCCTGGGCTGCTGCTGGCGCCACGGCAGCAGGAGACACTGTCCCCACGAGGCCGGAGAGGGCACTGCAGGCCCTGCGAGGCTGAGCTGACCTCTGAGGACGCGAGAATGGAGACTGACCGATTCTGTTATTGTGGGTCAGAGGCCGGGCAAAGGGAGAGAACCTGAGAGCACCCTGCACACCCAGCCTGTGCTGCCCTCGCTGCCGCCCTCCAGAGGTCGGGGGCGGGAGTGCTCAGGGCTGCAAGGAGCCGCAGTGGCTCTCTATCCGCAGTATCTACTGTGGCACCACAGCGGGGGACACGGAGGAGACCACCAAGCATGTGTGGCTTCCCACACCGTGGCTGCACGTCGGGCCACTCCCACCTCTGCGTCGCCGGAAGTCGTGTGTGTCGCAGGGCTGTAGACCCGGGGTCCGCCGTGGCTCCCCTGGCAGAGCTGACGTCTTTCTCTCCTAGAAGTTAGTTCTGTTATTAAAAAATACAAGTTACTGGGCTCTTCCGTGCACCTAAACAGCATGTATTTGTAGACAGAACTCGCAAGTCTGAGCAGCCGCCGATGCTGTTTAATTCCCGAAATGAAAGCCAGCTTCCCACCTGGGCTTGTACTTGACGGTTCCGGTGACCAGACTTGGCCTCCGGAGCCCCTGAGGGTGTGCTTCCAAATAAAACGGATGCGCTTTTGGTGGAAAGGAAAGCACGTTTCCATTCTCCATCTAGAGTATTTTTCAATTTGTCCAGATCTCAGTCCGCGCGCCAGGGATAAAAAGTTATCGGAGTTCTCCAGAATCTCTGAGGATGGTAAAAACTGACACAAGCACCGTTCTTACCGGCCCATGACACACCACTGTCTCTGGATACAAAATCACTTTACAGAAAATCGAAGCGCTCCTCTTAAGCGTCTCACCACCTGGGAGTCTGCGGGAGCGGGGGGAGCGGCTTCGGGAGCGGGGGTCGCCGCGACGGAGGGGGAGCCCGCAGCCCCGCACGCACGCTTGGCCCCGGCGCAGCAGCTCCAGCCACAGGACCTCCGCAGCGGGCTGAGCCCCGGGGCCCTGTCGTCCAGCGCAGCCACTCCACCCAGCAGCCACGTTCTAGGGGGACCAAAGCCACGGCAAATGAGCACACTGAAACTAGCTCGTCACCGACCGAGACGCGGGCGCTGATTCCGCCCGCAGCACTTTCTGCAGGAGGCTTGCCCTCGGCCCTGCCCTTCCACGCAGCTCTGGCGGCCTCCTGCCTCAGCCTTCGCAAGGGGCGAGCGAGAGCACGCTGAGCAAGGCGGCCCGCCAGGCGAGGACGCCCAGCAATCGTGCCGTGTGTCCTCACCCGGCTTGTTCTTCGGGTGGCGCAGCCTAACCCTGTCCCAGGCAGCTGCTTCCGTCCCCCACTTCCCCTCCCCTCCCTCCC
>NW_004524731.1:4089248-4095575 GCF_000260255.1 Octodon degus
TCCTCTTGCCCCCTTCTCCCTCTCCACCCCTTTTCCTGAATTCAAGATAAGTTTAAAAATATCCCAACATTTTGAAGCCTCTTATGATGCTCAGGCAGCTAATAAATAATACAACTAAACACACAAAGGAAACCTTTGAGAATCTGCTTTGGAAGAGGCAAGGGTGGGATCGCTGCCCCTGAAGCCAGCAAGATGCCCCACAATGTGTCTTTTATTGCACTCTTTAAAGTAAACACCACATATTTATATCACACTTTTATTTAGTACTACAGAGCCAACCTTGTCTTTTGATTTTGTATACACAGAAAATGCAGGTGATACTGTACACGTTATCCAGATCCAAGTAGCCACTCAGTGATACCCATTTCAAAATACAACGGTTTGCATGGCAAGTATGTACACTATCAACCTCTTAAGGTAAAATGTAGATAATAATGAAGCATCACTCATTGACAGTACAACAGAGTAACAGCTCTGCAGGTGACCTGGGGCATTCACTGGATGCTGAGGCTCTGACAGCTGCAGGGCCACGCAGGCATTTCCCAGCAGGATGGACTGTGGGACAGAGTGGTGGCCTCTGCAGGGTGGGCTGCCGAAACCCAGGCCAGGCGCCTCCTGCCACGCAGTGTGGGGGGACCCCAGCTGCTCCAGCACCACAGACAGGCCCGGGAACCAATGCTGGCCCGAACCCTGTGCTCAGGCGTGGAAGAAGCGGCCGCTGCCTGTGTGTGCAAGGAAGGGAGGCAGGACAGGAAGCGGGAGGGGTGGAGTCCAGGTCCGCTGGGCTTTGGCGCCCCTGAGAGAAGTCGAACCAAGAATGAAGGTGTAGATATGGGCCTGCATGCTCCGCAGCTTCATTTATCAGGACAGCACGTTCCAGTTTGCTGCAGGCAGCTTAGTGACTTCTGCAGAGCCTGTCACCCGAAACTCAGCTTAGAAAGGGCAGAGGCTGCAGCTCAGTGTGAGGGGCCTGGGTTAGAGCCCATACTCTGCAGTACTTCCAGGGAAGAAGAGAAAAAAAGAAGCAGGAGGATGGGCAGAAGGAGGGGAAGAAGGAAGAAAACGAGGAGGAGAAGGAGGAGGAAAAGGGAGAAGGAGGGAGATAAAGGAAGGGGAGGGGAGCAGAACGGAACTGGTCCCAGCGGCCTCCCAGCCAGGCTGGCCCTGGGGTGGTGTTTGGAATGATCGGGGGCAGCTGTGACAGTGGAAAGGTGACCAGACAGCAGTGCATCGATCGACGTGGATGTGGTGAGGGGGAGGGGATGCGGTGAGGAGGTGTGGGCTTGGGGAGGAGGCGTGGACATGGTAACGAGGCGTGGACTTGGTGAGGAGCCGTGGATTTGGTGATGGGGCATGGACTTGGGGACGAGGTGTGGATGCGATGAGGAGGTATGGACGTGGTGAAGGGGCATGGATGCTGTAAGGAGGTGTGGACGCAGTGAGGGAGCGTGGACGTGGTGACAGGGCGTGGATGCTGTGAGGAGGCGTGGACGCGATGACAGGTCATGGACGCGGTGAGGAGGCGTGGACACAGTGAGTTGGACACCAGGCCCCAGGCCACAAGACCATCCTGTGATGTCACACACAGAGACGCTCTAGTGCGCCGTCCTCCCCAGGGTGGGACCCTGGGCTGTGCCGGGAGAGCGCGTTCGAGGACCCTAAAGCAGGCAGTTCCAGAGAGCACCCTGAGCCGCGGCGAAACTAAGGCTGTGCCTTGGGTATCAGTGGGTGAGTCCTAGCTGCAGACTCCAGGGCACCGTGAAGCTACGGCTAGGAAGTTATGAGTCACCAGGGCCTGGTGGCCCCACCTGGTGGGGCAGGCTGATTGCACGAGTTGTTTAGGGTTTCAGAGCTGATGGGAGTCAAACTGGGATGAAAAGTCCTTGCTGGAACCCACAGATGTCATACGGGTCTCTTCTGGTTTACTTCTTTAACTCACACATATTTGAAACAAGACAGTGTCAGAGAACTTGACAGCAAGCAAGGCAAGGGCAGTGGACATCAGGGTCAGCGTGGCTGCCACGCCAGATAGCGCCTCCTTCTTGGACGCTGGTGGAAGCGCTCTGGGCTGCCGAGACAAACCTGCATCTGGGTGCCTCCTTACGGGAGGATGTCTGTTTGCCCAGAGGCGTCGAGGCTGGGTGTCGCGGACCAGGTGTGGACATGGTAGGTGTCGAGGAACATCCCATCCCTCCAGCACATCCTCCTTCCTGTGTGTGTGCCATGGCCTCAGGTCGCACACTCGGCTTGCACACTCGGCTTGCACACTCGGCTTGCACGTGCCTTGACACTGCCTGGGTCCTGAGGAGCCAGGCTGTTGGGTCACTGCTGGAGGTGCTCTATCTTCTACTGCAGCCCCGCCCTACGGCGCGGTAGTTAGGACTCAGCGTGCACGTTCCTGAGCAGCTTGCTGGTGCCTGACAGTGTGCTGATGCCCTCGGGGAGCAGGGCCACGTGGTGCTTGGCTGGAGTGGTGTCACGTCACCAGGATACAGTGTGTGAGAGAACGCACGCCCACAGCAGTCAGAGGCGAGTGCTGCCAAGGTGCCCAGTGACACTGCGAGGGGCAGAGCTGGGTTCTTGTCCACATGTGACTAGGGCTGCTTTCGTGCTTGGATTATCACGTAATCTGCTGCACAAATGTTGGGCCTGGCGGCAGAGCAAAGTTGAAAGGAATTCTAGCAAGACACCCAGCTTCTGCATGGCTAAGTGCCGACTTCATTCAGAAGACAGAGTGCAGCAGCCTCAGGACACTTATCTTGGTGAGTACAGTCACCGTGGAGTGGTTTTCTTTGTTAATCTTTATTTATACCCAAAGTATAGATAAAGAGGAAGTATTCCCTCAGTATACTTAGTAACTGTTTAATAACATATTTGACAAACAGCAAACATTCCAAACTCATCAGACCCTGTGGGATAACTCAGTCGACATTGTTAACCCTATTTTCTTCAGATAAAAGGGGAAAAAATTAGAAAGCAACAGAGGAACAAGTGAGCTTAGACAAGAGGAGAACTGAGCAGGACAAGGCAGGGGCCGTGGCGCCCGCTGTGCCCTGGCAGTCACCTGACGGGGACCCAAACCCTGAGACGGGCTCGGCACCTGGAAGCCGGCCATCACTCCCGAAGGCAGGCACTACTGTCCACTGCCAGCCACCCCACTCCCTACGCAAGGTGGCGGAGACACGCCCAGGACCCTCTGAAAGCCCTGTGCACTCCCGGAGTACCTCTCAGAGGATGATCAGACGCGTACTCCGTTTGATCCACAGGAGCCCCAGAGCGCCCACACTGCTAACCTGGCCTTTACCACCCAGTCAGCCTCTGATGTGTACCTCGAGTTGCAGAAACTGGACGGGTTTACAGGAATAACTGTGACTCAGTTGGCCAACTCGGCTCCGGAGGTGTTCCAAAATAGAGGGGGTCAAAAGTAAGAGTTCAGGGAGAACAGATGAAGGTGTGGATGGCAGGAAGGGAGGAGCTCCACCAGAGAGTGGTGGAGAAAGTGAAACACGGCCTCAGCAGGGGGATGCCGCTGTGCGTCAGGTTGGGGCCAGCGTGCCGGCTGCAAGGGAAGGGCATCTCCCGCAAGACTGTCCGAACCTGCTCCTGACGAGGGAAAAGAAAGCCCGTGAGATGGATTCAGGGGAGATGGCGGGCCCGTGGGTCTCTGTCTCTCAGCCTTGATCTACGGCAGGTTCGGCCTGGGCAACAAGCAGTCACTCTTTCCTTCGTACTCAAGCCTGACTGTCCCTTCCCACTCTTGGGCTGAGACCTTTGCAAGGTAAAGTCCAAATCTCTTTTACTCTTCAGAAAACTATTTTAAAAATCCCCACTCGATGCTCGTGATTTGGCAGCTACTTTTCCCATGCAGGAGAAATGTCGCCTTCTAGGCTTCAGTACTGGAGAGCAAACTGGGGCGAAAGCTGCGCTTCCCTTTCGGACTCCACATTCCCTCAGATCTGGCAGAAGACAGTCCTCCAGCATTAGCAGCACACATGTCCAGGAGGCCGTGGAACTGAGGGGCAGGCCAGGCCAGCTCCCCTGGGGCAGTACCTGGCGGCTATGGAGGCCAGGAGAGGGGCGAAGCCCCTGTGCAGAGGTGGCTTAAGTAGTTCAGAAAAAATAAAATAGAATTTTAATTTCTTATTAGAAAACACTGGGAACTAAATAATTATTGATTGGGAAAATGTGCTTTACACAAATGTATTGCTTTAACTAGAGCAAGTTCAGTATGGGTAGATAAAGTACCGGCTTAGAAAGGCAATCAAAGGGTGTGCTCCAGAGCATCGCCAGTGAAACAGCATCACTTCTGTTATTTCTCAACTCTGCAGTAAGAATCAGGTCTCCCAAGACATCTCTTTGTGGACATGACAACAATTTCCAGCTGCCGCCTAAGCTGTCAACGTCCAAGACATTTGTCTGTTCACAGCTTGGGAGCACATTGGATGCTGGGATGTTGGGTCAAGATCCCTGTTGGCAGCTCAGGCTCCAGCGGGCGAGGGCGGGCCTGGTGCTGCTGCGGGCCGGGTCAGCCCATCTGAGGCACTTTCTCATTCTCTGGCTCCAAGAGCAGGTGCACAGAGGCAGATGCTCAGCAGAGGGCCCCAGGAGTGCCAAGCACGTCTGCGTTCTGGGCATATTTTCTCCCTAAAAACTTGGGGCAACTGTGGGCCAAAAATGAAGCCTCCCAAGGGAACTGTCACTGTCATTACTGAGGAATTGTTTCACACTTCTGGGCTTGAAGGAGGCACCTGTGTGGACCACACAGAGCTGCTGGTTTTGGACCTCCCGTGGGGTGCGACGCTGCCTCTCTGGCCCTCTGCACTGTCCAGCTGCCTTCTGTCCTTGCCCAAGTCACATCCATTGTCTAATTTCTTTGTGTCCCATTGTGGAACTTGACCCCAGTAGGAGCGGAGCTGTGCCCCACCTACTCGCAAACCCTGGTTGCCTGAGACGGCTTACATGCAGCCTCAAAGTTAATTTTCAAATGGATAGACAGAGAAAACACTTTAAGGAATGTGTCCTTCGTGGCTGAAACATGAGGCCAAGTCCAGTTTGCAGTAGCCGCACATGTGGAGTCTTAGCGTCCATGATTCATAGCAGATATTTAACAGGAAGTGGTTTATTTCAGCAGGTTTTCTTTCCATCTGGAGACCAAGCATGTTTATTCATCTTCAAACACTTTATCCTGACTCCCATGTTCTGTGCCGTGTGTACGTCCCAGCTCCCACAATGAATGTAGCCATGTACAGAAAACAGTTACAAATAAAAATACAAATTTAAAAAAATAGAGGAGGAAACATCTTACTGGTGTCATGAACAGTGAAAACCATACAGACTAACCCACAGAGACTAAGACAGAAGTGGGGCTGTCTTGCTAGCAGCCGTGGCAGAGGAAGGCAGGTGGGGCTGAGGAGACGTGCCTGTTCTCACGGTATTTGTCAGAACGTTGGGTCGTTGGGTCATCAAGTGAAGCCCTGCACTGGATGAAACACATCAAAAACCTTTCGCTCTACTTGAAGTTGCAATTTGCTTCTGGCTTCTATAATTAAATGTTGCAAGGACTGAGTGCTCTTTGGGGGTCGTTGATGTAGTCAATGATCAGATATCGGACGATAGCATAAACTTGGGCCAAACTGTGGCCACTGTGCATATTCTTAATGGTCCGTTTGCTTTTTTCTCATTTTCAGAGATTGAAAAGGGTGGGTGTGGTGACCCCGGAGTCCCGGCCTACGGGAAGCGCACCGGCAGCAGCTTCCTCCACGGGGACACACTCACTTTCGAGTGCCAGGCAGCCTTCGAGCTGGTGGGCGAGAAGACCATCACCTGCCAGCAGAATAACCAGTGGTCAGGCAACAAGCCCAGCTGTGTGTGTGAGTTCTCCCCTGGGGTGCAGCTCAAAGATGGGGCTCCCTGGCACTCAGGGCATTCTCAGTCCGGCTCACGCCTGTCTGCTAGATCAGGTGGCTGAGGGTGTCCTGTTAGAGAGGGCATTGCACACAGCCCAGCCTCCTGCAGAGCCCTGATGAGCTTCTGGGCGATGTCCACCCAGCCATGGAGCCACTGTGCCCCCCTGCTGCCACCGTGCAGCGCACGAGTGGGTGCTGCCTGTGATGGAGGCAGCCAGCTGTAGTGAGGGTTTGGAATAAAGCTGCTTCCTCCTGAGTGTAGTGCTTTAACCAGGAAAGAGTTCACAGCCAGCCCACAAAGGCTTTTTCAAAATTTTAAGATAAACATGGCAGGGCTGAGGAGATAGCTCAGTAGAATAAGCACTTGCCTGGCAAGTGCAGGGTCCTGAGTTCAATCCCCAGCACAATAAAATAAAATAAA
>NW_004524731.1:4098451-4104439 GCF_000260255.1 Octodon degus
CCACCCACCCATCCACCCACCCATCCACCCACCCATCCTTGACTCTATCTTCCTTCCTTCCTTCTCCCATCCTTCTGTCTGTCTATATGTAGTATGATAAAGGCATGGAGGTTCAGAGGTGAAGGACCAGTGATTGTAATACCCACTTGTAGAGACAATAAGTGAATTTTGATGAGGGATAATTTGTCTTTGCCTTAATTTCCACATTGTCCAAATAGATTTGATATAGCAACATGTATTTAAATGCAATTAGAGGTAATAAAGCAAAATAATAGTACTAATATTTATAGTACTAATATATCACTTATCCACTGCTCCTCTTAAGTACTCTACTTAGAATTTGCTCATAGTTATTTCAGCATTTATGCAGCAACTCAGGGCCATAGCCTTACTATTCCTCACTCTGTAAATAAAGATAGGAGAGCTTCTGTCATCAGATCCTGAGCCCAGCAGCCAGGACTCCCAGCAGCCCAGCTGCAGCTCATCCCTCATCTGCCCCCAGTAGGTGGGAGACTATTTTCCACACCGACAAGAGCTATGGACATGATGCTATCGCCATTTACTCTCTTCCCCCACAAATATTGATATCTCACTGATAAAAATTCTGTTTATCCAAGAAAGATGCGTAACTGAAATTTGGAGAAATAATGGCTCTGTAAGTGTGTTCTACTCCTTTATTTTAAATACTTGTAACTGATTATCAGCCTCTTTATTTTTCTTTTTTGCTTTTCAGCATTTGGGCAAAATGAATGTCATGACCCTGGCATCCCTATAAATGGGCGGCGTTTTGGTGACAGGTTCCTCCTGGGGAGCTCAGTTTCCTTCCACTGTGACGATGGATTTGTGAAGACCCAGGGGTCAGAGTCGATCAGCTGCATCTTGCAGGATGGGAACGTGGTGTGGAGCTCCACCGTGCCGCGCTGCGAAGGTGGGCCCTGGCCTCTGCGGCTTGCACCTCGGTCCCTCGCGTACCTCCGAACAGCATCCCTGTTAGGTCCTAGGTGTCCACCTCAAGAGCAGCAAAGGGCCTCTAACAAGAGACCTGTGTTCTTGCAGGTTGGGGGGCAGGCGGGGGCTGGGCTGGTTCCTCCCAGCAACTCTGAAGAGTGGGCTGCAAAATAGATTAAAAAAAAAAAAAAAAAAACAGTTACTGTCTTTGCTCCTGAGGGCTATCATGCAGGGACCAGACGGCACAAGCACAGGGGGCAGTGTGCCCGAGGTGCAGGCACATGATGCCCCAGTGTCTCAGGGGAAAGACTTAAGAGAGCTAGCAGGAACGTGCATACCAGGGCGGGAGCCATGTTGTTAGGAAGTTTTTCCCTTTTGGCTTATTTCTGCTTTCTCAGCTGTCTGAAGTCAGCATATGCTTCTTTTTAATGAGCAGGTAGAAGAGAAGTGGTAAGCAGGGCGGCGCCCTTGTCTGGAGCGTGTGGCGTGTCCACAGCAAGCCCAGGATCTCCCTGCATGGCTCAGTGTAGGGACCTTCAGCCCGAGCCCCGCCGGATCCCCTGCCTGCCCCAGGCTGGCCCTGAGGCCGGGCGCTCTGTCTCACGGAAGCATGTCGAGCGAGACCCACTCTGCCTCAGCTGCCAGCACTGAACACCAGATCAGTGTTCTGTGTGCTTCTGTAAATCCTTACAGCGAGCTGGCGGCCCGTCAGCACCTGCCTTGGGTGCAAAATTGACACAAAGAAGGGCGAGAAAACCACAGTGGCATTGTGTTTTGATTGATGTTAATTGCATGTGCTAAATGCTTAATCTGTACCTTTTCCATTTTATGTGACATTAATAAACGGGGCCGTTTTTCATCCTCTGTACATAAAGTACATACACATACAAGCTGTGCTCAGGCCTAAGAGTGGAGCACACTAATCCTCTTTCCACACAGTGCTCTGGCCGAGCACTTCGCTGCTGACTGAAGCGCGCATGTTTTCATGAGAGACGTGCTTTAAATAAACAGCCTTCTGCTCCTGTTCTGCCACTGTGGGCTTTCCTAGGGAAGGCTATTTACAGAGGCCTCGGGGCTGTGGGACAGGCCCCTGAGCATAGCCTGCGCAGGAAAGACCTTCAGAAGAGCCCAGCTTCTAAACCAGAATGGTCTCAGTAACTGTTAGGAAGATCCCCAGCCCAACCCCGAGTCCAGTGAGGTTAAATACAAGACCCAGGACAGGCTGATAGCAAGCCCACACCACAGCAGAAAAGATCCTTGTGGAAGATTCACAAAGCTCTTCTTTGCCCAAAAAATTCTGATGGAGCACAGACGCATTCCAGAGAGACTGGCCAGGGGTGCTTTCAGGACAGGACCAGCCTGACTGCCAGATGGCAAGTCTGGGAGAGAGACAGGATCCCAGCTCAGAACTGCACGAGCACAGCAAGGTCTCACCACTCTCTGGGCAGCTCTGGAAGTTCTTTCCCCTGAGTGTCTTCATATATATGTTTTAAAAGGAATACATGGTGAGTGTTGTTGCTTAGTGCAGCCAGGGACTGGCAGGCTCGTAAAACACACGACTCCGCGTCTTCATCCCCCTTGAGCACTTGATCTGGCAGTAGGTGAATTCTGGCTCTTCCTCAAAATCAAAATCAGCGTGAAGAGTAAATGTCATGCACCAATCCAGGACCCTGAGGCAGCCAGGGCGCTCATAGAAAGGACTTCTAGAGCTGCCCTAGAGAGGGGTGGGAAGGACAGCACGGGTGAGCCTGACAGCGGGCTAGGTATGCTGAGGCGGATACGTGACTGTGTGTGTATCTTTGACTGTAATACATTTTTAAAAGACGTAAACATTCATGGTGACTTTCGACCACACAGGGTGGAAAGAGCCTCGCCTCCCTGCAGACCAGGTTGTTACTTTCCTGCAGAGTCACTTTATGATCAGCTCTCTCACTGTCCACAGAGTGAGCCTTAAGATCAAAAGAAGTCTCAGCCCCTGTAGGGACCGTGCTCTGAGTAAAGTACAATTGAATATAATAGAAACTAAATCACAGCAAGCTTCTAAACACAAAGGAGAAGTCCACTCTAATTAGTTATTGTCTATTCAAGAGAAATCCCCTGCCTGAGCCCCTTAGTCCCCACACCCACAGGGAGGGGCATCCTTTCTACCAAGACCAGGTGAGCCTTGCGCATCCCCAGAAAGTAAGCCCAAAGCACAGAAAGTGAAGCAGAGCGCAAGTGCGGGAGCCGAGCAGCAAGGCTAGAGCCAGAAGCTCAGAGTGCTCGAGGGCAGTACCCGACGGAAAGCGGGTGTCGGGGCCAGTGGCTCAGAGTGAGTGCGGGCTTCGTGCCCGAGAAGCACAGACCCTGCACAACTACCTTCAAGGGAGTAGGGAAGGAGAAAGTGGCGCTGTTTTTAGGAATATGAATGACAAATGCTCATTTCTTCCCCCTGTATTTTAGGGAAGGGTCTGCAGGGTGTTCATGGTCTCACTAGTAGATTGGATTCATAGTGATCTGCCTGTTTACAGCCTCCCAAGAGCTGGGATTACAGGCACGCACCACCAGGCCCAGTCTCAATTGCCTGCTCAGTGCAACCCTGGGAGCGGGGCAGGCACAGCAGGCCCGGTGATAGAACCCCTGGCCCCTGTGCCTGCTTGCAGGCACTTTAATCTGTGAGCTATTTGGCCTACCCTAAAGGCCCATTATTTAAAAACAATAAAAATATATATCTCATAGCAATTCAAGGTTTTGTTTTGTTTCAATATGTTGTCATTCCAGAAGAATGGACAGGTACCAAGTAGGCCGCGGGTTTAGGCCGTGGAGCTTCCCCCTCCACCCACGTGCCCCCTCGCTCTCTTCTCCCTTCTTCACCCTCTCCCGACCTTTTCCCCTCCCCTTCTCCTTCCAGCCTCTAACCTGCTCCCAGCTCTCTGGCAGCTTTAAAAATAGAAAATGCTAACACAAAACAAAACAAAATTACAAAATTATCTATGAGGAAGAAATAATTTTGCATGGACTTATCTTCAGAATTGGTGATCTTCTAACAAAACATTAGATACCAAAATAATGGCCCCTAGGCATGCCCAGGACCAGGGTTCAATTCCCTGGCACCACATGCTGCACTGGCCCTGCCCCTGGATGTGCGGAGCCAGCCATCAAGACCAGGCATGGTGGCAAATGCCTGTAATCCCAGCTCAGGGGTGGCTGAAACAGGAGGATGACTATGAGTTCAAGCTGCATAGTGAGATCCTGTACCAAACACATTAAAAACATTTATAAAATAATGACCCAAATGAAAAGTGAAAATATAAATAAAGTAGCGCAGAAAGCATTTGAAAAAAAGCAGGAGGGATAAGAGTAGACAAGGACTCAGTAGCAGAGTGGAGCATTGTGTCCTCAGTCTCCCCAGCACTGGGAGCCCCCACAGTGGGGCGCTGTGCAGCCAGGACTCCCGTGTGGATGGGGCTGCAGTGGTGTCTTCTGTGTTCCTCTGACCGCCCCCCGCTGGATGTCGCCCCACAGCGCCATGCGGTGGACATCTGACCGCTTCCAGCGGGGTCATCTTGCCTCCCGGATGGCCAGGCTATTACAAAGATTCTTTGAACTGTGAATGGATCATCGAAGCGAAGCCAGGACACTCCATCAAAATAACCTTTGACAGGTAAGGCGCAGTCTCTCCTTCGACCCTCCAGCCGGAGGACTCATGCCTTCCCCCTCGCTAAGCAAGTGGGTCTTACGTCCAGAAAGACCCCGAGGATCCCACATGTGGAGGCAGAGGCTCTGGAGGGCCAGCCCTGTCCTCAGGGCAGCCTCTTGCCCACGCTGGCCCTGCATCCCTGCTGCTGGGAGGAAGGGGTCCTGGGTGGCCTTGTCCCCAGCAGACGCTGTGGCCCTCCCAGCCGTGGTGCCCAGTGGCTCAGGGAAGCAGCCTCCCATCTGTCCTGTTCTGTCCCTGCCCCTGCGGCAGCTTGGGAAGACATCACCGCCGGGGCGTGTGGAGTCCCTGACGGCTGCAGAGCTGGCGGCCGGCGAGTCAGCAGGCTCGCTGAGTCTCCCAGGAGCGGCGCTGCTGTGGGCACTTGGGCTCAGCTTGTGGACGGTAAACTTGACAACCTGCAGGACAAGCGAGCTACCTGAGCTCTGTGCGATAAGCGCTTTTCCCATTTGGGTTATGCTGAAATCGATTTTTTGATTAAAAGCTAAAAATGGCTTGAAACAAGCCATGTGCTTTGAAACCTAAAGAGGCAAGCTCAGGCCCAAGTGCTCGCTTCAGAATCACGCCGGACTTCTCTAAGGAGGGCTTTCTCAGCAGGATCACATTCCGAGTCTTAGTGTTATATGATCTTCAGATAGATGAACACTAAGATATTGCATCTTTTTTGTTCTTTATTAATTTCCTAAAAATCAGTGATAGCCATAGTAGAAGTATACTTTTAGCAGAAGTCATGTTGTCCTTAGTAACTAATTTTATTTGAAATTATTATTCATACTCTTACTTCTGTCTGTTGAATAATTATCTCAAGTATGACAATTCATAAAATCAATGGAACATTTTTGATTGATTTATGTGCTATAGAGTAGATTCCTAAAAGTGATATTTGCCAATTGAAAAGAAACTAACTCTATAAACATTCAGGAAAATAAATGTTGCTTCCTATTAACTTTTACTCTTTTCAGTATTGGGTGAGGGGTGGAATGGGGTGTGTGTGCTGCTCAGCAGAACTGGAGTCCCCTAGCCAACAGTAGGCGTAGCTGGCTCTCAGCGGCTGGACAGCTACGCTTGCTTAGTTTCTGCGCACCTGGTCTCTATAACGTCACTTCAGTGTGGTAGTTTGCGACGTTCCAGGCACTGGTGATTCCTCTCCTGCGTACAGCACCCAGCCCATTTAGAGGAGGAGTGGGTTCCCCTGACCGCAGCTTCCTGGTCTGTGGCCAGCTCAAGCCCCTGGGAGGTCCTCTTTGTCACAGACGCTAAAGTCCTCCCCAAGGGCATGGTCATCACCTGTGTGCCAGCCACTGCAGCACAGACAGCCTCGAGGGCTTTCTGTCTCTCAGGTC
>NW_004524731.1:4105331-4110185 GCF_000260255.1 Octodon degus
TTGGTGTCGGAGCCCGTGGCTGCATGGGGGGCTGTGAGGAGCACCCCCAGCTCACGCAGCCGGCAGCACCTCGGGCTTCGCACCGGCTGCCTCTGGTGCCATGAGAGCCGACAGCTTCCTGGGCCCAGCTCAGCATCCCTCAGTCAGCAGGACTCGGGGCGTGGCGTGGGGGGCAGGGCTCAGGGCGTGGCGTGGGGGCAGGACTCAGGGCGTGGCGTGGGGCAGGACTCAGGGCGTGGCGTGGGGGCAGGGCTCAGGGCGTGGCGTGGGGGCAGGACTCAGGGCGTGGCGTGGGGCAGGACTCAGGGCGTGGCGTGGGGCAGGACTCAGGGCGTGGCGTGGGGGGCAGGGCTCAGGGCGTGGCGTGGGGGGCAGGACTCAGGGCATGGCGTGGGGGGCAGGACTCAGGCTTTGGAAGGCTTCGGCACAGCACTACCCAGTGAGTCAGAGGCCTAAGAGCCTCAGCTGCTCCCAGAGAGCGAAAGCAGATGCCAAGAAGCCAGGTTGGCCCTCGCAGGATGAGCGGGCCATTTAGGAAATTGTCTCGGTGCCTCAGACGGCTCCGTCATTGCGCTGACGAGGCCCAGAGAGGCTGCATCTTTATGTAAATATAATCGCGGGCCAGACTCTGGAAGCACAAGGGACGGTAAGCACTTGTGGGAAACTGGTAATGAAGTTTCCGATCGTTCCCTCGCATCCGAAGTGGCAATTTGCTTGGGGTTATTCTCCTGCCTTGAAAGGTTGGTGCAACTTTAAAAGGTGCAGATATTTCCAGGACAGATGCATAAACATCACTGTGTACTTTGTCACTTTTTCTTTAATCACTTGCCTTCAGTATGTCTCTCTCAAGGCACCAGTAACTGTGTTAAAGAGGAGTTTGTGAAAAAGTACCTTGCAAGTGCATACTCATTGACTTTTCACTAATTGAGGGTTATTAACTAGGCAGATACTAATTATCTGCCTGAGAAAACTAATCATGTTCATAGTGGTTTTTGTTTCAGACCTGAGTAGAGATCTTTGTTTGTAAAGACCTCCAATGCTGTCAGATTGGGTAAACTGGACAGATTTGCAATTCTCTGTTCATTCCAGAATAAAAATAAAAAACCAAAAACAGTGCTATCCTCCTGTGACACAGGTCCCCGAGGTGCACACGGGGTGTGACACTGAGGATTCTGTCCCCTGGACATCGCGGGGTTGAAGCTCCATGGGGCACGGGGGAGAGCGGTCTCTGGGCTCGGGAGGGGTCTCCTCTGACGTGATGCCTCCACAGGTTTCAGACAGAAGTCAACTATGACACCTTGGAGGTCAGGGACGGCCCTGCCAGCTCGTCGCCCTTGATCGGAGAATATCACGGCACGCAGGCGCCGCAGTTCCTCATCAGCACCGGCAACTACATGTACCTGCTCTTCAGCACCGACAGCAGCCGCGCCAGTGTGGGCTTCCTCATCCGCTACGAGAGTAAGCGATCCGGGTGGGCGCGAGTGTGCGTCCTCCAGCACAGGCCTGAGGGCTGGGGGGCCTGACCCTGCCTGCCCACGTCCCGCATTCCGCATAGCGCTGCAGGTGCTCTCCTGGGGAGTATGTCAGCTATTTTCCTTTAACTCACTAAAACTATATAAATTGCCTATTAGAAAGCAAAATGAGAAGCTCATTTCCATGTAAGATAATTGTACGTTCTTATTTTTAGAGGGGACTCCACTGGCCGGGGGGCTCTCTCTCGGCTTTGGGAGCAGGCTTGCTGCCTGGGCAGCCGTAGTGCTTGGCAAGTCTGTGGGCCGAGGCTGAGGGTTTCCTCCGTGGGGAGAGCAAAGATTTTAACAGAAATCAAATGCAGCTACCCAGAGCCACGCCCCGTGGCTAGGAGAGTCCTGCGGCCATATGTGGGCTGTGTCTAGACTGATAGCCGAGATTCAAATATTCCGTGTCATTCTCCACGCCGTGTGTGAGAGCCTGGCTCCTAGCTGCAGCATCTGAACCGCTGAGGGCGAGCCCTTGTCACTCCACAGCCACAGTAAAGCACCTCCGCTGGCGGGACCTAGGCGAGGGCTCTCGTCTGGGAAGAAGTACGAGCAGCAGTTGCTCACAGAGGAAGCGAAGCGTGGTACATCGCATCCTCTGCCTAAAAGCCTTTCTCTCAGAGGACGAGGAAGAGTGGTGGTCACCATGGGAACCCAAGAACCGTGCAGAGACCGTGCACAATTGTCAGGGCCTTTCGTTTTCAGAAGCCTATCTCATAATAAGATAAATTTTAAACTTTTTCTAATATATAATGTACACATACACAATTTTATGAATGCACGGATGGGTTCCCCTCCCCATTCTGGGTTTCAAATCCCTCCTTTCCCTGTCCATCTCCCCACGTCCTGCAAGACCAATGAGTTTTGGCCCGAAGCCTCTCGTCAGCTCACAACTGCTAGCCTGTTCCTGTGCTCACACTGCAGAACTGCACAGGAAGGGATCCGTGTGCACACACATGCGTATGCACACACACACACACACAAGCACACGCATGCACACACCCATGAGGCGAGGGTCAGCGATGGCATCCACAGCGCCCCATGCTGTAGCAAAAGCATTGATTATTCATCACCTCAAGGTTCATTTAAAGCTTAAGTCAAAGTCATTAGTTATAATTCAGATACACATATATATGACATTTATTTAAAAGTAATATTTTTAAAGTTTAAGAATAAGAAAATTTCATATTTGACATCTTCTTCAGGTCTCTTTAAATACGCCCCACTTTTGGAGCAATCTCTGCACATTAAATAGCAAAGCGTCGATATTTCCAACCCACCCTCATTATTTTTGGACCAGAACTTCCTGGTCCATTCTCATGCTCCTTGACAAAGAAAGGCACACCATGCTGTGACTCCACGGAGCAGATGTCCTTCCCTTGGAGTCCCGTGGTTCTAGCCACATCCACCCTGGCTCTGGACCCCTCTTTCCTGAGGCTCTTTTGTCATGCTGTCCTGGCTGCCTGGATGTCCTGCAGAGATGTGAAATATTTACCTTTCATAGTCAGCTTGGCTTTGGGGAATCGCCAGGAGTCACGTGGTGGCAGATCCTATGACCAGGTGGGTTAGGACACAGCGCCACGCTTTTGTGGGCCGCCTGTCTGGAGGCTGTCACTCCTTAGCAGTGTTCCCTGCTGATCACACCTCTCTTAAATGCACACAAGAAAGTGGACTTCCAGAGCTGCTCCAGATCATGAGAAGCGAGATGGGAGCAGTGTGTTCCAAGGGCGTGGTTGGGAGGCGATCAGCGCTGCTATAAATAGTTTCAGCTCTCCTCTGGGTTCTGCCTGGTTCTTCCAGGGCCCCCTGCTCAGAACTTCTAGGGCTCCCCTAGTGGCCCAGGCAGTGTCTGTACTCTCTTCTGGGTTAGAGCGTTGAAACTGCATTGGAGAAACGCCCAAGAGGGAAGGCACAGCACCCCTGGGAGCAGTTACTGCTGTTTGCTGACCAGCAGGGTACATCTGAGGAGAAACCGGGAGACCACGGAACCTGGAGACACGCTACGGCCCTTGTACAGGGAGGAGTGGGAACAGCCTGGGTTGCAGGTTTTAGGCGTATTATGAGCGGGTGATGTGTGTCCCAGTCACCGTGGGTCTCTCATGTAAGAGGCTCCTGGAGCCAGCTCAGGTGCCCGCTGCCCTGCACTGGGCTGGCAGGGATCTGAGACACCCAGCGCATCAGGTGGCACCCGGGTCCACAAGAGGGAGGGAAATTTCTCTGCGATGTCACTGAGCTCCAACGTGCCTTTGCGTTAGGAAACTGCAGGCCCTGAGCCTCAGTTCTGGACAAGCGGCCTCAGGGAGCCTGAGCCAGGGCCAGTGAGCTGGCACCTCACGAGGCCCCAGGTTCCTCGGGCGGAGCCAGCGTGGGCCTGACCTGGCAGCCCAGGACCCGGGAGCCTGGGTGGAGGGGAAGCACAGATAAAGGCCAGAGGGACAGGAGCCGGTGAGCGGGGTGAGTGCCACACCTCGCGTCCGCCCGCACCCATGGCCTCCGGGGAGGGCACACTGATGCCCACAGGCAGGCAGTGAGCTAATCCCTGTGGCTCCAGCGGCCCCGCCTCAAACACGGGGTTTCGGTGACCCAGGAATGAGCTGCAGTTGAATTCTATCGGCCACGTGAGCACAGCAGACACGGATGTGCTGACGCACACTTGCAATCCCCGCCCGGAGGCTGAGGCAGGGCCTGGAAGTTCAGTGCCTCGAAGGCAGCGGCTCCGAATAAGGAGGTGTGCTAGCACGTAGTTCAGCGTAAAGGTGCTGGATCCACTCCATGATGGAGGTTTAAAATAATAATGATAATAATACTCCTTTGTGTTTCATCCTACACTGCTGACCCGGGAAAGCCGCCTTTGCGGTTCAGTCATTCCCCTCACCTTGAGCCCACTACCCAGGTGTTCTCCTGAATACGTACGAAGCCCCCAGGAGAGGCGTCCCTGCTCAGAGCTCCCTTCTTCTTACAGCAGTGCCCTAAACCAGCTGCTGCCCTCTGTCGCGGTCAGGCGGAGGCCTGTCTCAGTTGAGTCACAGAGGGTGGGAGCCAGCTTCCGGGCTGCAGCAGCTCCGGCTGTGGTTCCCCTCTGTGTGCTGAGGTCCTGATGGTTGGGCAGTCACCGAGCCCAGCACATTCCATGCCTGCATCTCCCCCACCGGCAGGAGGCTGTGGCCAGCCTGGTTATGGGGCAGCAATTGCCTGATCCTCCCAGGCACTGTTCAGTTCGTTGATTTTGAATGACCACTTTATAAAGAGTTGCAAAACAAATAAATAGAATTCTCAAGTGTGAGGTTTTCCACTTAATTACAGTGTTACTTAAAAAGGCTTTTAGAAAAATTTGTAA
>NW_004524731.1:4110755-4131720 GCF_000260255.1 Octodon degus
ATTCCTCGACTAGATGTCTGTTAAGATTGATAGCTAACACAGGAGCCACCTTCGCTGTATGGAATGCACATTGCCTTAGCTAGACACGGGCTGCCCTCAGCACAGTCAGCCTCCTGTGTCTGCTGACAGCACATTTAAGCCACATGTTTTTCAAAGTTCAAGTGCAGTGAAGCATGTTCACATCATTTGTGTGCAGAATCCCTACTCTAAGTTTCAACTAAGAAACAGTTGGAGCAAAATCTATATGTGCTCCCAGTGCTGACTAAACCTGGTCCTGGTGAGTGCACCAGGCTTCGTCCTAGCATTCTTGGAGGCTGAATCAGGAGGGTGGCAAGTTTGAGGCCAGCCTGCCTCAAAATAAGACATAAAAAGGGATGGGGATGAGCTCACTGCAAAGGCTGGGTTCCCTCTCCAGCCCCATGCAAAGTAAAAACACAAGAAAATCCACGGGCCCTTGCTTCTCTGCATGCTGTCTCTGTGGAGGCCAAGAGGCGAACAGGAAAGCCCTGAAGAGGACTCAGGGAAACCCCGAGCAGGTGCCCCAGCCAGAGTTCTGTGCTCAGCTGCACCCCTTGGACGGCCCTATGGTGGCTCCCACCCTCACTGCCCAGGGCCTCCATGCCTGGCCACCCTGCTGAGCTGTCCTCGAGGTTATCATTGCCATTGCACCAGGGCACCTTCCCCTCCCCGCTGGAGCCCCAACAGCCAGCAATGCCGAGAGGCCTGAGGCCAGCACACTCCTAGCTCAGCCCCAGCATCCCAGACAGAAGGCAGACACAGGAGCGCAATGACAGCGCCTTCTGTTTACATGTGTGGGATTCTATGCTTAGATCTATGCTTTGATTTCCACTAGCGTCTGTCTGTTTTGTAACTGTAAATTCTGGGTGGGAAAAGGTCACTATTTCCAAACTTCTTTTAAATGCTATTCATTGTTGTGTTATTCTCACATACACATAAAGTTGTAATCCCCATCACTATTGTCCACTGCAGTGCAAGGAATATAAAGCTCTTTGGTCATACAGGAAGCCACCTGAAGGTATACCATGCTTAGGTGACTTTTCCAGAACCTGGGCGTCTTCATTAGGCTCTTCACTGGTGAGACACAAGACCCAAGACCTGCAACTTCAGGAAGGAAAGATTCATTTCTGCTCACGGTTTGCAGAGGTACAGTCCGCAGCCCTCTGGCTACAAGCCAGGGTGGCACAGAAGAGGGCCAGCAGGGGAGAAGCAGTCCATGGAGGGTCGTGGAGAGTGGAAAGCCACCTAAGGATGAGGAGTCTGTGCCTTCGAAATTTGTGAGAATAAGACAGACACCTCTTGCTCATGAGAAGGCATGCTTGTTAGTATTCAGGAGCTTAGAATGTTGGCTTAAGAAAAATTCTTGGGAAAATAAAGCCCTGTAGTCCTCTAGCTTTGGTTCCTCCCATCATTCAGCCTGCTGTGAAAACGACTCTAAGTTAGCTTCATCGGCTTCGCTAGTGCCAGCCACTGCGGGGCTAAGGGGACATTGCTCCTCTGTGCAAGCCTTGGGCCCTCTGCCGACTCAGAGAACCGCCGAGAGGCCAGGAGTCGCCAGACCGCCTCTGAGGGGTGAGGACTGGCTGCAGGGACTCAGAGAACTTTGGGAGAAGTTATGGCCCAGTCATGTGTAGTACAAGGACAGCATGCAACACAGAGGCATCCGTGTGGGGGAGCCTGGGACGGATCCCGGCACAGCACAGGACTCCGGGGTGCTTTGGGGCTGCGGGCTGCTGCGGGGTGATTCTGCAGCATAGGGCCCAGCGCCTGCGGGCCTCCGGGGAGCTGTAGTGGACTCAGTCGTGTCTCCATGATGAGCTCATTCTCCTGCTGCCCGCCTCCTGCAGGGGGCGCAGAAGGCTCCCTGCCCCCGCGCCCACCGCGAGTTCCCCCGGGTGCTCAGGAGGGTCCAGCAGGGCTCCCCCGGACTGGGCTCTTAGAGCACGGTGGAGCAGTGGCACTGCAGGCCGCCTGGCCTCCCGGGCCTCTCAGCCATGCTTTGCTGTGCTGATAAGGGAACATTGCTGGTTCCCAAAATCTCTGTGTTGTATTTCATGTATTTTACTTAGGGAAAGTGTACTTACAAATCACATCACTCAAACTCTGCCTAGTAATATGCCGGAGATCACAGGTGGGGATCTAATAACCTAAATAGGAGAAACAGTTTAAGATTTTTTATTATTTCAGATCATAGTTCATGTTTGGAGTTTAGTAAGTGACCGATACACACTGAAGCAAGCCTGCATTCTTTGTGTGTACAAATATTAGTTATTCTCTCCCTCTGTTCTCAGTTTGATCGTCTCTTAAACATGTGCTGTGTGAGATGAGAAACGTACAACAGAAAAGCAGCTCTTGCAGTGACGAGATCTGATTCCGTAACTTTGTTTTGCACTTGTGCACATGTTGTAGCTTTGGTTAGTTACACCACCTCCAAAGCGGCTGTGCTAAGTGCAGATTCTTGTATGGGTTTAAGAAATGCAATTTTAAAGAGTCCACTGCGCTGTAATTCTACATTGCATGAGGTGTGTCTCCAAGCATACGCGTGCACCGTCGCCGTATGATCACCCAAATCTAACAGGAACTTAAAGGACAAAAAAGAAGGGAAGGAGAGCTCAGAGATTAAAATCTAAAGGGGGAAACGTGGACTTTAGTAGCTCCTTGGTTTACAACAAAGAAAAGTGAAATTCACAGAAGGCAGTGAGTTATTCAGGGTTGCAGTAGGGAGGCATCACCGGGTGGACTGTGCAATACACATCCCTCCAATCTGAGCACAGGGTCAGCTGCATGAACTGGGACTTTTCTTTCCATGAATCGCTTGTTGGACGCTCAAGCGTGAATTCGGTAATGGGTTACTCCATTGCGTGTCTTCCCGGATCGATTGTGTCCGGAGGGCTGCAGAGCTTGGTAGCGCGGGCTTGCCCTTTCTCTTCCGCTCACCTCCAAGGTCCTCTGGTCCTGTGTTTTACATCTAGGTGTGACCCTCGAGTCAGACTCCTGCCTCGACCCGGGCATCCCTGTGAACGGCCACAGGCACGGCAGTAACTTCGGCATCCGGTCCACCGTGACCTTCAGCTGCGACCCCGGGTATACGCTGAGTGACGACGAGCCCCTGGTCTGCGAGAGGAACCACCAGTGGAATCATGCATTGCCCAGCTGTGACGGTAGGTGGCGCTGACCGCGCAGGTGCCGTAGGGAGACGCAGACTTCTGTCCTTGGGGAATCTCCCAGGTGTGATTCATCTGAAACTCCGTGAGCCCTAAAGTGTCGCACACCTAAAGTCCGCCCGCCGTATTTTGCTTACTATGTAAGGCTACTGCTTAGCAACGGGGCTGTCCTCCGGTGCGCAGGCTCAGTCTGCTAGCTCCTGTGCGCGGCATTCTCAGCAGGTGGGCCCACGCTCATTGACGCGTTCTAGGACGGGCCATCGTCCTCCCATCTGGGCTGAAGCGCGGCCCTTGCCTTTCCTGCACATAGCCCGTCTCCTGACCCGGCCCCCTCTGCAGCCCTGCTGGGCTCCCACGTCTTGCAGACCCTCCTTTGGGGCTGGCCACGTCTGACGTGCACCCACTCTGGGAGCCTCAAGGTGCATAGCATTCTCCATTAGAGGGTGACTGTACCTCACCCAACCTCACGCTAAAAGATGAATGCTATTTGTGTTGTTTGCAAAAAAACTTTGAGCATCTTGCCATCAGGCCGGAAAATAATCCTCTCACTATAAAATTGTTTCTATGGAAATAATGCGTGGGCAAGTGGAAGTTGGATGTACCAATGGAAATTTCCATCTGCTCAGTCATAAAGATTGTAAGCATTTCCTTCGAAGCATTATTTGTACATTTATTAAATATCTTGACTTCTTTAAGAACGCACTTACACAATAGGGTTTTGGTAAGAACCACCTCAGCCACAAACCACTAAAACCCACTGCCCTCTGCCACCAAGTGTCATCTGAGCAGCAGTTGGCATCCGCACGGAGCAGGCAGACGACGCAGCTTGGCTGAAGCACGGAGGACCCGGACCAGCGGCGTGGGGCTCTGGGTTCTGGGAGACAGCGATGAGCATCCAGCTTCCTGTGTGCAGGGCCAGTGGCCAGCAGGCAAAGGCAGGCAGCAGAGGAGCCCCAAGACGCAGGGCAAAGGCCACTAGCTACTCCTGCCGGCTTGGTGGCAATGCTGAAGACCACATCCCTGGGAGGAGACCACAGTTCCAGAATCGCCCGATCCCAGTACCAACTCCATCTTCCCAGAGAAGAGGCAGAGGCTGAGTGCCACAAGCCGAAGTGCAGATCAGAATGACCAGGAGATGCGGCCTCCCACCTGTGAGGATGTCCGCCTCCCAGGACAGAGGATGACAAGTGCAGCTGAGGGTGGAGAAAGGCAGCATCTCCCCTGAGAGCGGGTGTGGCGGGCAGTCCCACAGCCCTGGAATTCCATGTGGAGTTCTCAGGGAAGTCAAACTACGCTGAGAGGTGACCCAGCAGCCCCACGCTGGCCACGTCCACACAAAGGCCATCAGCATGCTGACAGCACATCTACACTCAGCATCCACTGCAGCACTATTCGCAGTTGGAAAGATGTGGGGTGGACCCCAGGATCCACCAGCAGACCACAGAATGAAGGAAACGTGGTGCACACACAGAGGATGCCATTCAGCTGCCAAAAGAACAGAAGCTTAAAGCCGGGTGTGGTGGCACAGGACCATGCGGCTGTGGCAGGATATCACGACGAGATCAGGGCCAGCTTGGAGTACGCAGGGAAGCCCTGTCGCAGAAAACAAATGGGAGAGCAGCTTCCTGCCACAGGTCACCTGTGAGACGGTACATCGGGTGCCAGGAGCGAGGCACAGCAGGCCTCAGTGGTGTGAGGAATCTGCAGAAGTCTGTGGAGTAGAGGTGACCAGGGGCTGGAGGTGGGGAAGAGGGAACAGCGGGGACACTCCGTGGGTCTGCAGTTACACCCAGACTAGAGGAATCGACCCAGGCCTGCCCGCAGCAGGGCGCCCACAGTAACGGCCGCATCAGGTTACAGGATAGATGGGTTCAGAAGATGGTCTTCCATGTTCTGCCCTCAAATTCTGAGACACGTGAGGCAACGGACAGACGGCATCGCTTTATTTGACCATGACAAATAAAGGCGTGCATCAAGGCGTCATGGTGTGCCCTACGAGTAGGCTGGGTGAGTATTGCTGAAAAAGCAAACTTAAAAAAATCTTTTTAAAAAACCCACAATTTTATAAAACCTGATAATATCATATAACACATGTAAATATTTGCCTCACTTTAGGGTTCTACACTAAAGCCAACCTTAGCACCGCCGCTCGCCGTTCACACACTTCCATTCAGCTACATAGGAGCCTAAAGTGCTTTGAAGTTCACCTACAACTGAAGGTGAATCAAGTATCTTACTTAATTTTCAAACATTTCCTAGAAGGCAAGCTCCTCATCACATGTAGCTACAGAGTACCTGCTTACACGCAGGCCTCAGGCTGTAGCAAAAGCCGCTGTGTGTTTGTACTAGCCTTTTCCTTTCGCAGTCACTGCACTAGAGATAAAGTGAGACTTGGAAGTGAGCACAGTAGACTGCTGTCCCTGCTGGGCTTTCCTTGGTGTGGGCAGGTGACCCAGAAGAGTGTGGGGCCCTTGTCCCCGGCTCTGGCCGTGGGCCTCCTGCTCCTGCGGTGGACACAGAGCCAAGGAAGCTCTCTGATCGTGAGGGAGCTGCACACCACCCGCTCCTCCGCAGTGGGACCCGACCTGGCCTCCCTTCAGTGAGCAGGACATGAGTGCGCCTGAGAGAGGCTCCGCCTGAAGCCCCTGCGAGTGCTCGTTCCAATTTTGGGCTGGATTTCTCTTCATGCAGAGCAAGGTTCCATGACGTTGTGCATTACACACTGCCTGTGGTTGGTGACCCAGCACGGGTCACTTGACACTCGTAACATTTCAATATCTAACCAGGACTGCTGCTCTCCACCTCTGCCCAGCAGAGCACCGCCTCCTGCTTCCTGCCTCTGCCCCGTGACCCCACAGGTGAATGGTCAGCTTCCTCTGCAGGCCTCCAGGTCTCCTCCTGCAGGACTCGCACCTTTCCTTATGCCATTCCACACAGGTTACCCTTAATGCTTACAGTCCTGGCCATAGAAGAGAAATGTTTGCAAATGGAACCAGGATTTTGAGGAACGCTTATGTTTTGCAAAACACATTGTTCACGAGCAGAAGCGTTCCAGAGCCGCCATGTCACTGCGCTGTCTTCCACTTTAATGTGTGGGAATTTGAAATTTAAATGATCTCAGGGTTTGGTAACGTAAGTATCAGTTATTAGTTTTGCTACAGTGGAGCAGGTTTCAGAAATGATTAATTTGTGCTAAAGGTTATTAATAAATCTAATTCTGGGAGATGTTAGAGTTTGACGTGTGAATTTTAGTCCGTCATGGTTGATTGTTTTCATTTAACTCAAAGAATTGCTCTCTTAGCCCTTTGAAATCTCAGACAATCTCTTAAATCCTATGGGGCTTTATTGCAACAAAACATATATCAATCGGCTATTTAAACATTTAAAATCCATGGCTTTTAGAAAGCAAAATAAAGCAGGATAACTTAGAATATCTTACATCACTGAAAAACGATGACACTCCCAGCATCTCTTCTGTCTTTGCAGCGCCGCTGTAGTTCAGCGTAGACATCCTCTTTACAGCCCAAGCTCTGGAGCACCTAAGTGCAGGGTGCTGCTACCTGGCCCTCCTCTCCCGCGGTGAGGGCCGTGGGCGGGACTCTCCAGAGTCGGTTCCCTCTGTAGATACTCCTGGGACTGTTACTCTTTCTGCAATCATTTGTCTAAACACTACTGTATTTGCATCCCCACGGCAGAAAAGTCAGTTTATCAGCAGTTTGTTAAATCACACAAAGAGATAGTTACTTTATTAGACACAGGAAAAATGGCCGAGGGTGAAGAAAAGAAGATTTTGTTTCCTGAGGGCGACATTCAGAAAGTGTCACAGTGGGCCCCGGAGGAAGCGTGGGAGGGTGACATCCAGGGAGCTGGCCCGGCGCAGGTGGGCGCAGGCAGGAGGAGGGTCGGGAAACGCGGCTGTCCTCGCCAGGCTCCGGGCCTTCAGCGGAAGTGAAGTCAGCATCAGTAACCGCTTCATTGTGTGAGCGCAGTCCTTGGCCCTACGCAGCAGAGATGCAAAGATCCCTGCGACATTTTGCTCTGAGCAGAGCTGTCTTCATAGTTATGGCAAAAAGAAAGAAAAGGCAATGATGGATGAAGAGGGAAAAGAAAGAAATCAGACACGAGGTGCCGTGGTCTCTTCAAGGAAGTGTACAGGAAGTGGAGCTGGGGAATGGCAGGGGTGTGGGTGAGGGGTGCTGCGGCTGCACGAGAGATGGGGCGCCAAGAGCGTGTCCTTGTCCAGTGGCAGTGCGCACTCGGTCTGAGTGCAAGGAAGAGGCCGCACTGAAAGTGGGAATCTGGAAGACCTCACGCGCTAAGTGAGAGGGTGCGTCGCCCTGGGGTGAATGCTCCCTTGCAGGGAGAGGCCGCCTGGCGCGGCTGGCTGCTCCCCTCCCAAGGCCGACACCCTAGGGGACAGTGGCTGTGGCCTGTGACAACAGGCTCCACAGTCAGCCTCACCCTTCTGCAGTCCGGTGAGTGGTTGCTTAGCCACCGACTTCTTAAATCCTTTGACTCAACTTTCTGGGCCATGATGACTGAGTGAACTTCACTTTATCAGAAGAGTTTGGGCAGCTTAGGAGGAGACAGGCTTCAGAGGGCATGAGGACAGTGTTAGGCATGAACCCACGCAGCCGACCAGACCAGGCATCCTGACACAAGTAGAAGATTTATCGGGGGCATCATGCAGGCTGGCTTTCTCGTGGAGCGAGACCCAGTGAACAAAGGGGGAACAGGAACTTTATAGGATCTTTTAGGGGAGGGTAATTGCATGCTGGAACAGCTGAGGGAGGGCTAACCTTGGCAGGCCCCCTGGTCTGTGGGGGACCTTCCATGTTAACAAGGGAGAGTTCCTGTGGTTGCTTGCCCAGGTCAATCAGGTGAACCTGTTCTGTGGTTTTGGGCTTGGCTCTGCGTGGGGCCCAAGGGGAGAGAGTTTGGGAGCGGGCTGCCTGGGAAACTTGGAATCCAGACCTATCAGACAGGATGATGGGGCTCCGGTACAACTCCAGGAAGCAGAGAAGCAGAGCAGGCTTTCGAGTCCCGTGGAACCCGGGAACCTCAGCGCGCAGGGGCTGAGGACACTGGGTGAATACAGCTACTCCTGGTCTTTGGGTTCCCGGCAGCGCCTACCCTGTGCTCAGGGTCCGCCCTAGAGCGGCCGTGGTGGTGCCCACCTGGCTCTGCGGCCTATAGTCTTCACTCCCCCATCTTTCTGTTTGTTCTCCAGGGGGACGTGCTGTAGCGTTCCGAAAGTGAGCTAGTCTTGTTCTTAGAATAAGTCTGCCTGATTATCAGAGGATTTTTATCCAACTTGTTTACCTCCCTCTCTACACTGTAAGCTTTAGTATGCCATAAACTTCCCTGTCTTACTTGTTTAGTTGCCCACAAGTGAAAAAGTGCTTGAAAAGTAGATGCACGCTCCTCCTCGGTAGATGGCTCTGAGTGCAGGCTGGACATTCCCAAGCTGGCCCGGCGGAGCGGGACGTGGTCCCTGTGACACACGGGGGGATCTAGCTGGGGTCCCCACTCGTCCTGTGCTAGTTTCTGCGTAGTTTGTCTCCCTGGAAGGTGTTCCTCTCAGTGTATCTAGGGGCTTTTCTAGATCAGTAACATAGCTGGGAAAGTGAAATTCCAGCAGTTTTAGCTTTAAGGAAAACAAAAGGGGAATTTTTCTGTGCTCCTTGTAACTATCCAGAAGAGTGCAGAGTGCAGAAGGACACAGCTTCACGCAGCTCAGATTACGGGCAGCTAAATGTGGGGCTGCCCGGGGGTGGCACCCCACCTGGGGTCGCAGCCAGGGCCCACATGAGCACTGGGATTTAAGGCAAGGCGCGGAGCTCCTCTCTCCTGTCCACTCTTCAGTATCGGATCAGAACCCAACCCGAGCCCTCAGTGAGGCAGATGCCACTCGTGAAAGCCTGCACTGCGTGTGCAGGCTCACGCAAGGCCTCCCTAGCGGGGGATGAAGCTGTGGCGAGCTCGCACACCTTGGGGCTGGGGTTGGCGGGGGCGGGCTCCTTGCAAGGCCTCTTCCAACTTCCTCCTCCTTGGAGCCCCCAAGCCTGTGGTTGGAGACCTGGGTTCTGTGCCCTGCGTGTGGACGGCGTCACGCAACTCGGGCTCTCCCCAGTCCACAGCCCAGGGACTTTCCTTGATGGCTTCAGGACGGAGGGTGAACTAATGAAGCTTGGATTGCATAATTTGTAAATGTAGCTTGATATGAATACATTTTTATCAGTTTATGTAGCATTTGCTTTTAGGGAATAGACAGCAACAACTTTGGATGCATGAGATCTCCATTTTATATAAAATGCTTTAAAATTCTTTTGGTTAAACCCTTCAGAAAAATGAGAGGAATGAACATGTTAATTTATGCTAATCTGGCCATAGACAAATCAGAGTGACAAGTGACTAGTCCCTGTGTTCAGAGCAATGTTCTTCCCGTTTCTGTTTGCACAATGGTCACCTGCTTAGGTTCTTGTGTGGAGTCCTCCTGTCCCCTGAGGTGGAGGTGCTGAGATTCCCTCTACCTGCTCACCCTACTTGTGTCCACATTCACGGCGCTGTGGCCTCTTGCACCCCCATCCGCTCCCCCACGTGGAATCCAGGCTCCTACGTGAGAGGTGCATGTCTAGCCCAGGTCTGCCCTCTCCGCATCCGACATCAGAGCTTAGGAACTCAAACAGTCACGAGGTGGGAGCTCCTGGCCTTTGTCTATGTGCACTGGAGTGATTTCACTCAGCAGAGGGCCTCCAGCTCACATGCAAATGACAAGATTCCACCTCTTTTCTCCACCTCGGACTGCCCCATCTTTGTTCCCCTCGGCATGAGTTCAGCTGGCCGTGTCCTTTCTTGCTGCCATGACTACTTGTGCAGAGTGGGAGCACAGCTCTTCTCAGCGAGCCAGGTCCCCTCCTGGGATGCAGGACTGCTGAGCATGTGGTCGCACTGCTTCCAGATTTTAGGGCTCAGCACACTTTTCCTGACGGCAGCCCTGGTTTGCATTCCTGTGGGTCACGGGTGAGGCTCCTCTTTTCCATATCTTTGCCAAGTCTGGGAACTCAAAGACTATGCATCCAGGAGGAGCAAGGAAAGGAGTAGGGAGGCTGTGGGGGCAGGAGGGAGTGTGCCCAGTGTCGCAGGCACAGGGGCCAGTGTCTCTCTATGGCTGAGAACAGCTAGCTGATGTTCCGGAAGCCAGGACAGAGGCTGCTGAACACTGCCCACAGCAGAGGTGACACGTGTGTGCAGAGAGGTAGAAGTGCCAGTGACCTGATCCGGTCATTGTACCCAGAACTTAGGCAGAGAAATGTCACATTGTACCCCGCAAGTGTGCACAATTATTGTGCATTTAAATTTGTAAATATACACATTAGAAAATTCTTGAAAGCAGAAGCTACCCCTTATATGGTGTGGACAGCCTGTCGCTACGTTCCCCTGAGCTTGCTATGACCTCATGATATTTCCTCCCTTCAGAAACGACTCTGAACTCGTTTTGAATGTGGGGACTTAGCCGCCTGGGCTCACACCCACTGCAGGGCGGGCGGGGGGCGGCGTCTGCGTGTCCACGACTCTGTGCTTCGCAACCCCGTTGCTATTCCTGCTGTACTTTGCGTTGGGTTTGATGTCAGCTCAGACACCCCCTGTGCCCTGGCTTGTCAGGATTTGGGGTAAAATAAAGTTGGATCTCTGCCTTGCTCATGAACGTGACATGGGGTCCTGGGTTAGTCTCCTGGCATATTCAGTGCCACTTTAAATGTTTTACACTGGCAATCACTGCTAGGCTATAACCCCGGGATTATTTCTGTCATTTGAAGCCCTGTGTGGAGGCTACCTGCAGGGGAAGAGCGGAACGGTCCTTTCTCCCGGCTTTCCGGACTTTTATCCCAACTCCCTCAACTGCACGTGGACCATCGAGGTGTCTCACGGAAAGGGTAAGATGGCAGTGCGGGCTTCGGATTCCTGGGGAAGCGTGAGGCCCAGCAGGGCCCGGAGGGTGCTCGTGTCCAGAGGGGCAGGACAAGAGCCAGTGTCCTTGGACAAAGTTTAGGACTTTGGTTTTTACCTTTAATAAGATTCTAGAAGAACGATGGTCTTTAAATTATCGGAGCTACAAGTAACATAGGTTCCCAGGGAGCCGAGCCGTGCGCGCGTGGCCCGCTGTCGCCGCGAGGGTCCAGCCGGCAGTGAGGAGCGGCCTGCGACTGCTGGCTAGAAGCGGGCGGCTGCTGGGCTTCTAGCTTTGATTATGCACCTGGAAAGTCTGTGCTCTTGCCTCACACTTGAAGTTCACCCACTCTTGCTACATAAGAAATAACTCATTTTACACAGTGTACCGATGCCTTCCCCCGAAGTACAGGCAAGTGTGGGAGGCAGGAGAACTCTGTGTGCACGGGCAGGGTGGACTCTGCGCCCAGGGCGAGCTCCAGGAGCTCTGTATCCTCTCCCCCTGGCTGGATTTTCTGTCTCAAGTAAACCATTTAGAATTGTGACCCATACGTGCTGTGCAGACGTGGTCTTTTGACCCACCCTTGGATTCAGCTTGGTGTTAGAATGACCTAATTTATTATCTATTCTGTCTTACATCACACTACCAATGATATACAATAAAGATCTTGGCCGTGCAGCACGCTAAGACCAAACAGGAAGCAGGTCATGAAGCACCAGGTCCCTTAGTCAACAGACTGTGCTACCTAAGGGGACACATTCACGGCTCACGGTGTCCCCATCAACTCAGGCACCAGAAGCAGGGCTCAGTGTACCGTCTGAGTGGGCACAAGCAAAGCAGGCAGCAAAGTTCCGCCCTCCAGGACGGTCCCTCGCAGACCCTTGACACATGGAGCTGCCAGCTACATTTTCTGATGGGCAGTTTAGCACAAAAGGGAAAATTATTTTGTCCTTTATCCCCTGGGACAAACGCTGCTCCCGAGCCCAGGGGTTATCCTAGAATGTGGGCCTCACAATCCTGCCCACATCACCTCCTGTCCCTGTCCTCATTTCCACCTGTCCCTCCGTCTACATTGATGTTCACGTGTGCATACAACCACGGTGAGATCTCCATCTGTGCCGGCCCCCTTCCATGCTTCCGTGTCGGTACCCTTGTGTGTCCACAGAGAGCTGTGCGCGGCTCCTGCGCCTGCCTCTGACCCTACCTGTCGCCTCTTCCCACCTCCATTTCCATGGACGTCTGTGTCGCTCCAGATCTGCACTGCAGCGCGTGCTGGAGTGCTTGTTCTTACTTCCCTGGTCTTCACTTCTTCTTTCTGTGCACTTTCCCCTTAAGCTTCAAGGCTAGAGTTGCATCTTAAGATGGCATTTTAGTTCTTTGGCTCAAGGCTTGGGTGCCCGTGTTCTGAGAAGCAGCCACGCAGCTGCCCCTCCTGACTGTGTCCCCGTCTGTCTGTGGCTCAGGGGTGCACATGATCTTCCACACCTTCCACCTGGAGAGCTCCCACGACTTCCTGCTCATCACGGAGGACGGCAGTTTCTCCCAGCCGGTGGCCCGGCTCACGGGCTCCGTGCTGCCCCACACCATCAAGGCCGGCTTGTTTGGAAACTTCAGTGCCCAGCTGCGCTTCATCTCAGACTTCTCCATCTCCTATGAGGGCTTCAACATCACCTTTTCAGGTATGTGGGTCTGCTTGTCACGTCCTCGCTCTGGTGAAAGCCTGCCTTCTCTCACCCTGGTTCCCTCTGCATGGGCTTCTAATCAGAGATGGCCTCCCAGAACCCGGTGGAGAAGCTTAGCTCCTACCAGGCAGGGTGTGAGGACCCCAGGGGCCACAGCACACCAGGCCCTTGTAGATTGTACATCCTCATCCTGGGAAATGTATGCGTAGAGCATCTTTTCCTAAGAAGCCCACCTGCGTATGCTCATGGTCACCTGTGTCCTACTTGAGGATGCTTCTGTCCTGCAGAGGTGACCTGAGGGCCAGCTGTCCCCTGACCCCACTGGCTGCCCCATCCAGTGGATGCCAATGCTGCAGGAAAGCCACCAGGAGAGCCATGTGGACACAGGGCCACCTTCCGCTCAGTGACTCCAGAAGTCTTACTGTATTTGTTTGTTTGTTTTCGTATTTTAGGGAAGGGTCTACAGGGTGTTCAGGGTCTCATTACTAGATCAGACACATAGTGATCCACCTGTTTACAGCCTCCCAAGAGCTGGGATTATAGGCACACGCCACCATGCCCAGTCTCAATCGAGGTCTCAGCATGCCCTGAGGTCAGGGCTGGCAAGGCAGGCCCAGAGATCAAACCCCGGCCCCTGCGCCTGCTTACAGGTGCTTTAATCTGTTGAGCTATTTGGCTGACCCTTAGAAGTCTTACTGTAATAGAGAGACAGTATTTGTGTTGGACTGATGTGATGGCCGACATATTTGCATGGGTTAGATTGCTTAATTTGCATAATTTTATGCCGTAGGTAGTAGTACGGTTTTGCAGATGAGAACACAATTACGGAGACACATTTGCCAAAACCGAAGCCACCCACACATGCAGGATGCATTCGATCACACGGCTTCGGAGCGAATCGTGCGCAGGCCCATGATTGGTGGTGCTCACTTCCTGCCCCAGGCAGGGTCAGCAGGGGCGAGACCGTGGCTGAGAGTGCTAACGATGTAGGGATGAGACTTACCTGTGTCTGCACATGGGGCACCTGGAAAACCTGCTTCCCGTCAGTCTTTGCAGCTCAGATGTGATGCCACTTTCTATGATTGTCTCTGGATGCCACAAACAGGGTGGCTAGTGCGTGCGTGCGCTCAAGGCGCTGTAGTCTGCAGCACCGCTCCCAGCCTCTGGGGGCGCAGTTGCTGCGGCTCTGAGTGCTCACCCTCTCCAAGCCCTGCTGCGATGGAAAGCTCGCTGTCTGCTCCGCGGGCTCTCAGCTGGCAGCTCTCTTCCTGCCGCGGACACCTCAGGACTTAGTCACGGTCACTAAGTCCTGCGTGGCCGTGGCAGCACGGAAGATGAAGCCCTGTCCTAACGCTGTCCCCAGGGGACTCCTCTCCGGTTCCCACCAGTGGCCATTTCTCCTACACTGACTTCGCAGGGCGCTGTCGCCGCATCCCCGGCAAGCGCAGCCTCTCAGGCTGGCGAGGCCTACTTCAGTTCTTGGGAGTGCGCCGTGACATGCAGCAGTCATGAAACTACTCACTTTGTGTATCAAATGCTTAAGTCTGCTTAGCGCTAATACCTAGATCCCGCCCTCCCTCCCAGCACTGGCCCCTGCTGGCCCCAATTAGGGCTTTGGTGAGGAGCTGGCCCCTCGTTGCTCTTTTGATCATGATCCAAGCCGAGTTTCACGGAGCACTCTGAGGACAGAGGCGGCGCTGGTGTGAATCCGCAGATCCCAGGCTCGGATTTCCTCATGAGTCTGTGAGATGTTTTTTTCATTTTGTTCCATCTGCTTCTCAATTCTTTTGTCTTCTGTGGCACTACTGCTGGTGTCCTTTAGTGCAGGTGTCACAGAATGGAACGCCAGAGGTGGGCATGCACAGGGCCCAGGGATTTGCTTCTCACAGCACTACCGGCCGGGCCAGCCCAGGTCAGGATGCTGCATGGGGGTGGGGGGCACAGGGCAGGACCTCAGTCCTCGCGGGAGGGTAATCCCACCCCAGCCCTGTCTCACCCCAGGAGCCCCACTGGGCCTCCTCCCAAGCCCCCACAGGCTATTTCCAAAATAGGAATTTTGGGAGCCACATTCAGATCACAGCAATCGTCAGAATGCTAGACAGGAAATCTAGCCGTTTGTCCTAAGTTCCTTTATACAAGCAAGTGACAAACAGGACAGTGCCCTCCTCCGGATCCATGGAGCTCTTTGGGGGCAGCTATCAGATTCTGTACTGGCGTTGAACCCTAAGTGCAAGCCTTTGGAGCCTTCCAGCAATCCCCCACACAGCCAGGGCCTCAGAGCACACACCTGAGCATGAGGCTTCGCCGTCAGGACGCCCCTCCCTGGGCAGAGTCCCGTGAAAGCCCAGATCATACCTGCGACCAGAGCAGCTTCAAGGAAACCGCGCTGCTCCGTCTCGAGGAGGAGCGATTTCCCTTGTAGGCGCTTTGCCTTGAGCCTGGCCCAACGGTGCTAAAATAGTGATACTTTATGGAGAACCCAAAGGAGTGGCAGTTTTATTATACAAACGATGCATTTGCCCTTCAGTGGATCCTGCTGACGTTCAACAAAAACAGTATTCGTCTCTTACAGCTTCCTCTTGTTCTTCGTCCAGCTCCCCCCTTTCTTCTCAAAGGCTTTGTCAAAGCAGAGCCTCCCAGGCAGTGTCACTGTGGACCTTGGTGGCAATTCGGGGAGCATGTCCTCTCTGTGCTCTGGTCAGTCTCTGTGTACACCAACACACCGAGCTACCCCTCCACACTTCGCCTTCTGGGTCAGCAACTTTCAGTGCATTCACACAGTTCTCAGGCTTTTCAAAACTAGCTGAAGCTGGGCTGCTTTCCTCCGTGCACTCCTCTCTCCACATAAGTGTGCTCTCTTCAGACTCCACCAGGCAAGTGCCTTCCATCCAGGCCTGCAGTGTCTGCCGTCCACAGCCTCTTCTCTCAGAGCAGAGTGCTTGGTCCCCTGGTGCTCTGGGGACTACCCATGTGCGCCACCTCCATCCACTTCCTACGGCCAGGGCAGGGGAAGAGCAGCTGCTGGAGAGCCTGCAAGCTCATGGGTGAACACGAGATGGCTGGGGCTAGAGGTGGAGATAAGAGGGAAGGGCCGCTGTGCACCATGCCTACAGGCCACTTCACGTGAGGCCACATACACAGCACTGGGGTGCTGACTGAGTGCAACAGGAGGCCATTGCAAGCGGTGAGTAGAGGCTAATGTGCTCAGCCCTCTCCTGAGGCCTGCCTAAGGGACATGTGACCTCAGCGGCAACTGACTCAGTAACCCCAGTAGGAGAGACACTGGAGGCTCAGGTTCAGTGGGTGTCAGAGGGTGGGAGCTCCGTGGCCTGGCTGGGAGGTCCTTGGCCTGGCTGGCTGGAGAGGGTCAGAGCTTTTAGAAGAAGCAGACAAAGGTGCCAGGTAGACAGAACACATCAGGAATGAGGCCTGGTGGGGGGAGGATGGGAGTGTTTTGCCTCTTGGAAAGCTGAGGAGAAGCCCAGAAGAGATTGTCAAGAGCTTCAAGCCCTAAAAGTGGTGAAATTTAAAAAAAAAAAAAATACTGAAAGCCGGCAGTACACAAGGTGACGGTAAAGACAGGAAAGGGGACTGGATGGCGCGTGGAGATGCGAGGGGAGAGGGCGAGGTTGGGGCTGGGCTCCACCCTCCAGTGCAGGGAGGGTGAGCGTACGCATCACCTGCTGGATGTAGGGGGAGAGGGGAAGGTGCATCCTACAGCTGAGAAATGGAAGCCTCATCTGAGAGGGAGGAAGAGGACTGAGGACCCCGGCCAGGGTCACAGCTGGGCTCACAGCAGCCTTGGGGTGGGGGACTGGAGCAGCTGACATAGACCAGGGCCAGTGGAGAGGACAGGACCCCCGAGACACACAGCCTTCCGACCGTGTGGTGGCTGGTGACCGGGAAGGCAGCTTTGCTGGCCTGAGTGGTGAGTTGGCCTGCTCGCTCATCCGATTCCTACCATGGGTGCCCACACACATGCTTATGAGAGCAAGCCAAGTGGGTAAACCGCAGAAGAAGAAGGGCTAACTGCTAGGAGCAAACTTTCCGTTGGAGGGAAGGCAGCATGACGGGGCGACGTGTGGTCCTCGGGTTTGACAAGAGTTTGGGAAGGTGCACAGCACCAACACACAGCAGTGGAGGCTGGGGCAGCCAGCCTGAGGACCCCGGCACAGCCCCATGGGTGGATGTGCGACCCACAGCCCCACACCACACTGCCTCAGGCTTCCGATCTGCCGGGCGCTGTGAAGGGAGGACGCGGGCCAGGCCCAGGGGTGGAGGACTGCCGTGCCTCCTCTTGCAGTGTGAAGAGCACGCAGGAAAGGAGGAGTCGTCTGCCCCTTTTGCTAGAGAGTTTGGTTGTTTTCAAATGAATCGCAGAAGATTTTTCATTTTCTTCAAGTGCACAAAATATCCCTGGGTTGGAGGAGAATCGTATCAGGAAGGTGCCGGGCAGTCTGCCGGATCGCGACGTCTCCCTTTCCGTATTTCCTGGAGATTGTGCCAGTGCTTTCTGCGCGACAGGCTTTCAACGTGTTTATTTCAACTAAATGACATTGTTTGTGTTCTCTCTTCTGCGGGCACATTAAGGTCAGATGTACACGTGTACTTCAAGAATGACCCGCTTGGGTGCGTTAGATACCTGGAGCAAGTTCTTTGCCTAAGAGAAGAGCGCAGCCAGGGCAGGAGTGGGAGCGCTCTGCAGAGGTCAGCCTGTAGGCTGGGTGGGAGGAAGGACACCGTGGGAGGGCTCCCCGTGGGGCCTGACAGGAGCACGCTGAGGAGATGTAGGAGTCAGCAGCCTGGAAAGGGCGCACAAAGATCACATCCACAGTCCTGAGGGGAAAATGATGAGCTTCGCACGTGCAGAGCAAGTCTTAGAGCTTGGCGGCTTGGAAGCCCACACTGGAGATCACAGCCGAGAGAAAGTGCCCTAGGAAGGGTGGCGTAGCTCGACCTCTCCCTCACCAGTCTGGAGCGCGGGCCCTTGCCTCCTCCTGGTCGGCCTTCCAGGGTCCCTGTCCCTGTCCCACCCCTCCCAGGAGGAGCTCATGATGCTGACTCAGCAGGGCTGCCGCAGGCATCACAGAGAGGGGAGCCGCCAGGCGGGCAGAGCAGACAGGACGCTTCCCGCGGTCTTCCTGTGCCCACAGCAGCCGGACGTGGGCTTCCTGCTGGGCGGGGGACCAAGGAAGCCAGACGGGGCTGCTGGGGACATGTGGGCTCCAGGTGGTGCCAGCCCCGGCTCTGAGCCCACCTGGTGGCGGGCGGCCACACCAGCCAGCGGCCTCTGCCCTAAGGACAGGTGGAGCACGTTCTCCTTGAGTGGGTCACAGAAATGCCAGCAGTGCACGGAGTGGCCTCGATGCCCGTGAGCAAAGCCTCACTTAGAGAGCGCGGAGCTGTGGCCTTCCACGGAGGTAGATTCTAGAGGCGACCTCAGGGATGGGGACCTCATCTCGTGCGCCGGGCCTCGGGCCCCTCAGGCCGTCTGAGAAGGGCTGTGGCAGTGAGAGCACAGCCCCGCCAGGCTCGCAGAAGGGTGGTTTTAAAGCGCGGCGCGGCTTCTTACCTGCTGCTTCGCAGGCGTCTCTGTATTTCAGGAATTCTGACGCCGACGCCGCTCGCGCGCAGAGGATGCAGCCATGCGCCCGCGTTTTCTTTTGCGGGTTCTAGCTGCAGACTGCTCAGCCTTTCCCAGCGCCCCTCACGCTGTCTCTCTGTCCCAGAGTATGACCTGGAGCCCTGCGACGACCCCGGCGTCCCCGCCTTCAGCCGCAGGATTGGCTTCCGCTTCGGCGTCGGGGACACGCTGACCTTCTCCTGCTTCCCCGGCTACCGCCTGGAGGGCGCGGCAGTGCTCGCGTGCCTGGGCGGGGGCCGCCGCGTGTGGAGCGCACCTCTGCCAAGGTGTGTGGGTAGGTGGTCACACGCTTCATTTCATTCATCCCGGGAGCAGGGGCCGGGGGGGGGGGCAGGGCTGGCTGGCAGGGCCTGGCCTGGCGGGTCGTGGCCTGGCGAGTCGTGGCCTGGCGGGACCTGGCCTGGTGGGACTGGGCTTGGTGGGACCTGGCCTGGTGGAACCTGGCCGTGGGCGGGCGGAGGCTCTGCGGGAGGTGGTCCGCAGGCGCGGGGCAGGGAGAACTCGAGCAGCTAGGACGGGAAAGCCCATGTGTAGTTAAGTATTGTGGTGAGAGGGGCGAGGGGCCAGAGGAAGACACCACCCCGTGACTGCCTGGACTGCCAAAAGCTCCCTCGCTTGCGCCCTCCCTTCCATCTCCTCTTCTCTCCTCTCTCTCCTTCTCCCCTCTATCCATCCTTCCTCTCTTCCTGTGCTAGGGATTGAATAGAAATTCTTTACACTAAGAACCAACCCCTGCGACCAGTCCTTTCCCCCCTAATTTTAACTTTCAGAGGCGGGGGCTCACACAGTCACAGATAGCACAGGCTGGGCTAGAATTTGTCATCCTCCACCTTCTGCCTCAGCCTCCCAGTGCTGGGATCACACAAGTGTGCCGCAAGGATGCCCTTAACGAGGGACTGCTGGTGGTGCTGAGATGTAGCAGCCAGCCTAGGTGACAGCTTAGAGCTAGAGGGCTCTGTCCTCGTCCTACCCAGGGCAGACCTTGTCCCCCGAGCCCCTCAGCCCGGCCTTGGTGGACCGCCCTTCCCCTGCAGTGCTCAGGCTTCGGGATGCTGGCTGAGGCCTCCGGGAGCATTGGGAATGGAAAGTCCTCCCATCCTCAGCGGTGGCTCCCAGGACACAGCCTCTTGCTGCAGTAGGACATGCAGGAGGAGCAGATGTGGCCAGATAGGAGTTCCCAGCTCTCGCCAGCTCAGGGGACACGCAGCCAGCTCAGGGGACACGCAACCAGCTCAGGGGACATGCAGCCAGCTCCATGTGGTGACGTCCTGACCACCCTGGTTTCCCAGGACAAAACCCAGTGGAAGGAAGAAGGCTTCCTCGTGGGTCTACAACACTGCCTCCAAATTCGGAGTGTGAAGTCCTCTCAGGCAAGAAACAACTAAGTGCACTTTCCGGCTCCAAAAAAACAGATAAGGGTCTGCTGAGTGAGTTCAAGAAAAGGTGAAAGTGGAGTCTTTTTACTGAATAATTCTGTGACTGGAGAGGTAGCTCAGCAGCGGAAGACCCCTCCTGGAAGCACGAGGTCCCCTTCCCTGGCACCAAAAATAAGAGAAAGAGAAAAGAGAAGAGAAGAGAAGAGAAGAGAAGAGAAGAGAAGAGAAGAGAAGAGAAGAGAAGAGAAAAAGATTACCGAATAATTCAAGTTACTGGACAAAATACAAGTTCTTTAATAGAACTTAAAAAAAAACACTTTTTACCTTTAAGTATTTTATAGGATAAAAAAATTCAGTGAGGCCTTACGGCAAAATATTCTGCCTGCAATTTGACTTAGGTTGATTTTCTTTTAGTGCTAAATTAAATTTATCATCACATCATCATCTTCCTCCTCCTCCTCATCTTCATCATCTTCCTACTCATCTTCATCATCTTTATCCTCCTCCTCCTCATCCTCCTCCTCTTCACCTTCATCATCTTCCTCCTCATCTTCATCATCTTCCTACTCATCTTCATCATCTTCCTCCTCATCTTCATGATCTTCATCCTCCTCCTCTTCATCATCTTCATCCTCCTCCTCCTCATCTTCATCATCTTCCTCCTCATCTTCATCATCCTCCTCCTCATCATCATCATCACCATCATCTTCCTCCTCCTCCTCATCTTCATCATCTTCCTCCTCCTCCTCCTCATCTTCATCATCTTCCTCCTCATCTTCATCCTCCTCCTCCTCATCTTCATCATCTTCCTCCTCCTCCTCATCTTCATCATCCTCCTCCTCACCTTCATCCTCCTCCTCCTCCTCCTCATGTTCATCATCTTCATCCTCCTCCTCCTCTTCATCATCTTCATCCTCCTCCTCCTCATCCTCATCCTCCTCCTCCTCACCTTCATCATCTTCCTCCTCCTCATCTTCATCCTCCTCACCTTCATCCTCCTCCTCCTCCTCATCTTCATCATCTTCCTCCTCCTCCTCACCTTCATCATCCTCCTCCTCATCTTCATCATCTTCATCCTCCTCCTCTTCATCATCTTCATCCTCCTCCTCACCTTCATCCTCCTCCTCCTC
>NW_004524731.1:4131879-4161330 GCF_000260255.1 Octodon degus
TCCTCCTCCTCATCTTCATCATCTTCATCCTCCTCCTCCTCATCTTCATCCTCCTCATCTTCATCATCCTTCTCCTCACCTTCATCATCCTCCTCCTCCTCCTCATCTTCATCATCTTCCTCCTCCTCCTCACCTTCATCATCCTCCTCCTCCTCCTCACCTTCATCCTCCTCCTCCTCCTCCTCCTCACCATCTTGATACTGAGAGCAGAACTCGGGGCCTTGCACTTGCCGGGCGGCACTGCACCACTGAGCTACATTCCTGGCCCAAAATTAAATTTAGCTTAAATAATTTGACCAATTCTTTTTTAAAAAATTAATTTTATATATTTAGAAAGAAATAGCAATGAGACGTTTTCAAAACAGGTTAGTAGGACAGTCACAATAATTAATACGTTGCATATCCAATTCTATTTGAACATTATTTTCCTTTGCCAATATATATGCTCCATTTATTTAATGTACTTTTTGTTGATTCTTAAGATACTCCAATAATCACATTAAATTAAGCAAATAAATAAGTAAAATAGAATAAATGGATGAAACATTACATTTACTTTATGTAATTTGTACATATCTTGTGTAGATAAAGATAAAAAGAACACTTTTTTTGGTGTGGTACCGGGGATTGAACTCAGGACCCTGCGCTTGCCAGGCAGGTGCTTATTCTACTGAGCTATCTCCCTGGCCCCTAGAACATGTTTTAAATAATACTCACTTCTTTTGTTAGGGGCGCGATTCATTGCTTTATTTCCTTGACCACAGTAAACCTGGGTGGGAGGAGGAAGAGTGGTCTTCCCAGCCCTCCTCCACGGCCAGGCTGCTTTCCTTCTGTGCTGTACCAGTGATCTTCCAAAGCACAAACCCTTGTGGATGAACTAACCTAAGCTGACTGCAGTACAAGTGCCTGGTGTTCCCAGGCCTCGCCACGTGGCCAGGGTGTTGTGACCACTGCAGTGCAGAGGAGCTGCTCCACTGCGTGGAGAGCCGTGTGCGCTACTCAGTCCTGGGACTGTAGAGGCAGACAGCTGTCTGTAGCAGGATCTGAGTCCTGTCTGCGCATCGAACGGGCAGATGGCGAGATTATATTTCCTGACCTAGTCTTTGATAATAGAAGCATAAGTAATCTGATATCACCCATACAGCAGCCTTCCTTTGGCTGGGGGCATAGCTCAGAGGATGGAGGGCTTCCCTAGTGGGCACCAGGCTCAGCGTCTGACCCCCAGGACTGCAAAGAAGAGCAGGGGCTTTTCCTAATGTCACTGCTGGTCGCCTCGTGCTGTCTTGGGCATGGAGCGAGGCTCTGCCACCCCTTGCTGAGTGGCTTTGAGCAACTCCATGGTGCTAGCTGTGTTCCCTTCCCTCGCCATGAGAGAGGCCGGCATTGGCTTCCACTGCATGGAGTCACGATGCCTGTGTACTGGCCTGGAATGAGCAGCTTTGCTGCAGTTCCTTTGTGCATTCCAAGGCCACTCCTGTCATCTTGTAGTCCTGCCCCCCAGGTGCCATGCATGCCCTTTGTGTTTTCCTTAGAGTCCTTAGGATCCCCTTGTTTTCTTAAAGCAGCTCTTCTTTTTATGCACCCTGTTTTCAGGACAAACTCTCTTAGTGTCCCACACTGGCTCTGGAATCTCCAAGGCCACTCAGCCTGTGTCACAGCCGGGTCCCCATGGCTGCCCAGGACAGGTTGTCCAGCCATAGCCATTACCCCACCTGGCTCCCTGTGTGCCCCCACCTGAAATGCTAGCCATGTAATCTCTCCCCCATCTCAAGCCTCTAACGTGGCAGTTGGGGGACTTTGGCCCTGCTCCCATGACAACCAAAGAGATCCCTGAGCTCCCGAGGCCTGCGGGACACCTGGCTCCACTGTTGACCTTGCCACGGAATCAGGAAAGGAGGAGACAAGTCAGCTAGTGACCAGTGGGACAGTGCGTCCTGGATAACCATGTGACACTCTGTGAGGTCCAGGAGGTGACAGAGGTGAGGCCTGGGTCAGGTCGCATGCGACTGACCGTCTGCCGGAGAGCCTTGAAAGGTCACAAGCAGCACAAAGGCAGATTTCACCTCCCAGGCATCCCTTTGGAGTGTCCGCTGGTGGCCAAGTGCATGGCTGATGTTCTCAGTGCAGCGTGACAAGAGCAGGCTGCAGCTCGCTGACGACCTTCCCATGGAGTCTGTAAAGCACACCCTCTCTGTCACCTTGAGCCTGTTGTTCACCTCCTCACTGTTAGCTGTGACCATTATTGTTGCTTATTAATGATGCCTGTAGCCAGTGTTTTTAGGTCACACAGAGAGCTTTGTTCCCTTCCTGAGCTCTCGTGTTCGTATCAGATGGCCATCTGTGTTTCTCGGTGGCGCTGAGGAGAGCTGGCTTACGACTTGTTCCGAACCTCAGGGCACCTGCCCAGGATTGAGGTTTTTATGCTAACCACTAAGACCACTGTATTAGAGGATCAATGAATGTAAACCTTCTCCTTATTGGGGTGGATCCGAGTGGGCAGGCGATACAATCCCAGCATGCTGGAGGCTGAGGCAGGAGAATCATGATTTTGAGCCCATGATCTGAGCAACTTAGGCCTTGTCAATCTCAAAATTATATAGGTAGATAGAGGTAGAGGTAGAGGTGGAATTAGAGATAGAGATAGAGATAGAGACAGAGACAGAGACAGATAGAGATTGAAAAGGGTTGGGAATGTAGCTCAGCGAGAAGGTCCTGACTGTGTTCAATTCCATATACCAAAAGTAAGAACAACACAAAAATGTAACTCTGGGTAGGCAGTTTGACAAAAAGGAAAAAAATCCAAGAAACAATACCAATCAAAACTCCGGTGCTGCAGAATCCAAAGCAGCACCACCCACCACCAAACCGGGGACTCACCTCCCAAGACAAAGCGTGGCAGCTTGGCATTTCTCACCAGGACAGAGCCGGAGCACAAGTGGAAATCACCCCCAAGAAAGAGCCTTCCTCAGCCTGAAAATTATTCATTCTTTGCCAGTGTCAGCATATGCTATATTTTTTGATTGCTTATATTTAAAAATCTATAAAAGCCATAGATTGAATGACCTAAAGTTAAATTTTGAATTGTTTCCTCCATTGATTATTGGTTAATTCTGTTTTAAATCATAATCTCTAAAATTTGTGATTGAGTTCCACAGTCCAATCAGCAGAGGTCAATGATTTCCTTCTTCTATTCCTGTTAATTTCTACACTCTGAACACCCGGGATTCGCTCTGTGGAAGAGCCCGAGGTGCCGTATTCTTTTATGTTCTTATTTTCATCTTGTTCATTTTGGCTTTGTGTTGGGAATCCTGTTCCTTCAGTGAGGATAGAAAAGCAGATGCGCGCTCAGCGAGGGCGCTCCGCGTGGGCGGTGCTGGCTGTCTTTTCCCGGAGACCCGCCTCGCGTTTTCTAGAACTGAGCCCTGCAGCCAGCCCCGCTCCCCTCGATGGCCTTCCCTCGACTGCCAGGGCCCCCGTCCCCAGGCTGCCCCGTGGCAGCACCTGAAAGCATTCGCTGCTCTCCACCATAGTCTTATAAAATAAGCTCTAAAGAATGTTTCGGCTACATAAGCACATATAAAATAATGATGGCTACAACTACACATTTTGAAGAATTTGTATTATCAAGTTTTGTTGCCATTTTGTTGGGTCTCCAGTTCCTTGTGCTTCCTTCTTTTTTGTGGAACCAGGGATTGAACTCGGGCACTTGCCCTTGCCAGGGAGGCGCTTACTTCACTGAGCCATCTCTGCTCTGGGGTGCAGGACGCCTGAGGGCCCGGGTCCCTGCTCGTAGCTCTGGCCCTGGTGCAGGCTGCTCCCGGCCTCAGGCACCCCTTTTGTCACCCAAGTGTAGCTGTGAGAAGTGTGTGCAGCATACGTGCTCTCTGACAGTCGTTCTTCCTGCCTCGATTCATTACAGAGAAGCAGTGTGTAGGACCGTAAGAGTGTGTGCACTCAGGTGGGGTACAGCAGTAGACTTTTACTAAATAAATTACCCGAGTAGAATGCATTTCTGAAAATCTGACTAAAGGTAGCAGAGAGGAAAGACCAGTGGTTTCCCTCTTGATGCTTCGGTCCCCACTGCCCCCAAACCCAAGGTGAACTGTCCCTGGGCGCGTCTCCCTGACCCCCCTCTGAGAGCCCTGCGGGAGGACCCCGATCTGCACACCGTGACCTCACCCATGTCTCTGGCAGCTCGCTCTCCAGCAGGCTGGGTGGTCGCAGCTGGCAGCCCACTGTGTTCATGGCCCACAGAAGCGAGGGCATTGCAGAGTGTGGGCAGCGTGGTTCAGAGGGGTATGCCCAAGACAGCAGAGGAGGCCGCAAGGCCGCCTGCCCTCAGGTGCAGCCAGATGAGCTCCTTCTCCCGGGCGAGGCTCCTGCACACCCTCACTCTTTCCTTACTCACTTGGTTGCATTTGTGAAGCTCTTTGTGCTGTGCACAGAGCGTGGCCTGTAAACCTGCTGACAGCCCGCCCCCACCCACCCATCCCCGTCTCTCAGGCAGGAACTCTGTTAAAACTTCCTCGCTGTTTTCTGTGCAGAACGTGAGACACTAAGCAAAGTCATTCACTTCCACAGATGAGGAAGCAGGCACTGAGAGCTCGGTTGACAGAAAACAGAGTTACACTGATAGTCACATTCAGCTTGACTAGAAGTATTTTGTTTTGTGCACACTCGGGGCTAGAAGTCAGTCACCCTCCTCTTTCACCAGGCAGAGAAGACTAGAGTGAGGGCACTGGGTGCCCCCCCAGGTGAGCAGAGCCCCTGCTGTGACACGCTGGGATCTCTCAGAGCTTGTCTCCACCCTGGACCACGCTCCCTGCAGATGGGCCCTGGCTGGTGCCGTGGTACAAGTGCGTGACAGTGGCATCAGCCCACCAGCAGGGCTGGCACATGGCAGTGGCCAGGGCGCTCATGCCCAGAAGGGAGGCCTGGAGAGGGGCATCACCGCCACGGTCGTGGCCAGCACACAGAGCACGTGAACCCCCTTCTGAAGGTCCTCGGGACAACGCACAGCCACCCGCAGGGGGACCCATCTGATAATATAAATCAGGCTGCCGTAAAGGCGGCGGAAGGTGACAACATGGTACAACAGGAAAAACGGCTGTAATCTGTGTTTTTAAAAAGGCATTAAGGTTTCAAATCAAATTGGTAGGACAGTTTCAATAATTAACACATTGCATACTCTCTTCCTAGTGGTTATTTGCTGTACAAGATGCGAACATGATATACTATTTACAAACACTATTAGAACAAATCCCTCTATTCATTAAGAGAATGTGACTATATATCTATCCTAACCAATTTGAATATGCAGATAAAAATAAATAAATTAATTAGTTTCCAAAAAAGAAAAGGCATTGAGCGTAGACCCACACGGATAGAAAGAGGGTGATCATAATGTTGTAAGATTTAGTCTGTGACAGTCAGTAAGTCCACTGTTGAATCCTCTTCTCTCATTGTCCCACTTATTCTAGCCGAATGTGGAGCAAGCATCAGAGGCCATGAAGGCACGCTGCTGTCTCCGAACTTCCCATCCAATTATGACAATAACCACGAGTGCATCTACAAGATAGAGACGGAAGCCGGCAAGGGCATCCGCCTCCAAGCCCGGAGCTTTCAGCTGTTCGCAGGAGATACTCTCAAGGTAAAGGGCCTCGCTCCCCGGGCCACCGTCTTTCCCTGCTCTGAGGGAACCTGGTGCCCACCGGCCACCCACCCATCCATCGTCGTGGAGGGGGGTGACGGATGCAGGAGTCCCCAGCTACTGGCTGGCTTTTGTCTCTAGTCCTGCCTGTCATTTTCCCCCATACATCTGTCCATTCATGTACCAGTCATAGATGTGTGACACGGCTTTCTTCCTGTGTCATGTATTCCTTTGGGGGAATATTGACACAGCTATTTTTATTCATCTATAAAGACTGACTGCAACAGTTTTTGGTGGGGAGCGCAGTACACTGGTTGTGTTGCTATAAGTTTCATTCAGCAGGATTCCAGGCTTGCCGAGGGTAAGCAACACTGCGCCATCCGCCCCAAGAGGCCTCACCCAGCAAGCACCCGCTGTCGAGGCTGTCCCAGGAGGAGCGGGTAGGGACAGGCCTGTCACCTTGGCGGTATGAGCAGAAGCCACGGAAGCCTGCCGGGGCCCCTCTAAACAACAGCTTGACCAGGAAGGGATTGTGTGTTATGCTAGATTAGCCAGAAAGAGAAATGTTGATTGATAAAAAAGAGGACATGGGGCTGGGGAGATGGCTCAGTGGAATAAGCGCTTCCCTGGAAAGTGCAAGGGCCTGAGGACACAGTGGGACAATCTGCCTCTGTCCCCGAGAGTGCCTGAGGCAGACACTTTGCCGGGGTTGCAGCTCTCCAGTCAGCACCGTGGCTCATCCTGTAGTTCTTCAAGGCGCCAAAGCCCTTTTCCTGTCACTTAGCCAACCCCAGGCTGTAGACCACTGTAAGGAGGTCTATAGGAAAGTTAGCCTTCAGTTAAAGTTTTTAAAACTTGTGAAAGCATACTTCTTTGTTTCAGTGTTCGCAGATTTTTGCTCTTCCCCCCCTTTCCCAAATCCTGTGCTATGTCATGTGTTCTTACTTATTTATGGAAATTGATTTGGGGGTAACTAACGAGCCTCACTTCGTACAGTCTGTCTGAACGTTGAAGCAGCCTGCCTGTGATCCCAGACCTGAGCCCACAGCCTCGTCCCACGAGGCCGCTCAGTGAGTCCGGCGCGCACCCTACCTAGAGACCTGCAACGAGACAGGCCCTCCCAGCTTTTGTGAGAGTTAGATAACAATGTTGAGCTATTCCTGGCATTGTATGTAGCCTCTACGTGCAACTATTAACATATCTGGGACCCCGAACCAACCCTCTCTTTCACTTGCGGAGGAGCCACGCCAGGCAGAGGGACACCCAGCCTTTCTCTGACTTGTGGAGACTCTGCTGCACTCAGAGATGTCCCTGCATTCTAAACCTTCTGTTTCAGGCCTATGTCACCTGTAGCTATCTCAGAGGGCTGGGGAAATAGTTCAACAGAATAAGTGTTTGTCTGGCAAGCACAAGGTCCTGAGTTCAATCCCTGGTACTGAAAAAAAAAAAAAAAAAAAAAAAACACCTTCATGCTATCTTAAAGAACTGGGACTTTCCAGGGCCCATGCACAAGGCAGTAGCAATGTAGACGCAGCCCCTGGGTGCTGGAGAGAAGGCCGCAAGCCTCTACGGCTCAGTGCGGCTCATGAGAGTGCAGGCCACGAGGTCCACAGGGAACAGGCACACAACACAGCTTGGCGTGTCGGAAGCCACGCTGAGTGCGAGGGGTGCCGCCTACTCTTCTGTTCCCCGTGTGAAGCTGGTTTAAGTACCCTAAGCTTCTCAGGTGCCCACTCTGCTCTGAGAATTTGCAGATACCTGGCAGGAAAACTCGCATGCATCCTTGTTCATCCTGAGTACAGGACCAGGGAGGCCATGCTGTCTCCCCAAGTGAGGAGCTCAAGCCAAGGAGAGTGGGGCAGGGCTTTGCAGTGCACAGTGGCATAACATGCTTTATGCTGCTTATTCTTTTATTTTAATAGTCTTTTGGGGAGTTCATGCTGACAGCAGGAAGGACTGTAATTAAGAGGGGTTTTCAGAGGCCACTGACTCCTGCATTTGAGGTGTGGAAGAAGTTAGAAAATTTCTACTTACACCTAACTATACAATTTTTTTCTTGGAAATTAGTAAGAATGTGCTGACTTCCTGGCACGGGCGGTGCCTGCTGCACCCTGAGGCCTGCACGGGCGGTGCCTGCTGCACCCTGAGGCCTGCACGGGCGGTGCCTGCTGCACCCTGAGGCCTGCACGGGCGGTGCCTGCTGCACTCTGAGGCCTGCACAGGCGGCAGGTTCAGCGTCACTGCCTAAGGTGTTGGATGGCAGGCAGGGAAGGAGGCCTGCTCAGCCCTGCCTGCTGGGGACTCGCTGGCAGACCACGAGTGAAAACAGCCTCTTGCTCGCCATGTTTTCTTGCAGGGAAAGTGTCATGTGAAGTGCCTTACCGGAGTAGATGTGTTCGAAGGAGCTAATAAACATCGCAGCACTAGAAGTATTTCAATTTAAACTGCCACGATGTGAGGGCCGAAGGCTGCCCACACCACCCCACATGTGTCCTGGTGTCCTATAGGCCGGAGGACAGGCTCACATGTGCCCCCACCCACTGTGACACAGACATGAAGGGCAGAGGAAAGAGAGGCTGTTGTCAAAGGATGCCAAGGCTGGGCTGCTGGGGACAGCCCCGGGCCTCCTTCTGGAACCTACCCGAGGCTGTCCCAGAACACTCAGCTGGCCGTGGACTGAGTGTTTTCTAAGCTGTGGGACTCCTGAGTGTTTTCTAAGCTGACCACCTGCTCACTCCTGTGGATCAGGTGGCTCAGAGTAGCTTCTCTTGGAACTGAGGGGGCTCTAGGAGATACCTGCAGATCCTGTAGCTGGGCGTGAAGGCAGCTAGAGCAGAAACCCACTCCCCAGCTTGCCCCGCTGCCCAGCTCTACTCTGTGGCCAGTGCAAGCCTCAAGCCCACGTGGCTGCCTGAGAGCAGCCACAAATGCTGCACCCTCGGGTGACGCCTGGGAAGCCCACGGCCAAGCCGGGAGCTAGCTATGTACACACAGGAGAATGGGCTGCACTGGAGGGGAGGGCTGGCAACACTGTTGCTGCTCATTTCCCATGGTGAGAAAGAGGCTGTGCGACCGTAGGGCCCACAGGTGATGCGGACACTGTGTCCAGCCCTGGGGCATGGTGGGGCTGTTCCAGAGCTGCCCGTCACCTCTCATCTTCCCCGCCCACCTATCTTTGAGGGTTCCTAGGAATCACATGGGAAGGCGCAGCATGGGGCACTGGGTGGGCTGGCCTTCGGGGTGCCGGCGTTACCCCTCAGAGCCAACATCCTGCAGACTTAGTCCTGTGTTACCCTGGGTATCAGCACCCTGATGGGGGGAGTAAACTGCAGTTCCAACCAAGCAGCCTCTGACCACAACAGCCTGTTAGGAAGGAAATTAGAGGGCATGTTCTGCTCCCCACTGGGCTGAGCTGGTCTGATTGCTTTCCTGTCTGGGGGTGCGACGTCGGGTGTCTGTCTGAGGACTGCATGTGCTCCCACAGGGAGAGGGTAGGGTCGAGGCAGGGAGGCCCTTTTGAGCAGAAGGGCAGAAGCACCCTGGGAGCCTTTGGCCTTCAAATCTCTTGCAGCAAGAAACACTGGGTGTTCTTCATTATGCCGTGAGACATTCTGACTCATGCAAAAGCCCTTAGCTAGCAGGTGGCTTTCTCTAGGTGCTCCACCCTGCGCAGGACAGGACCTTCAGTCAGGGGCGTGGGCAGCAGAGAGCACTGTGGGGGAGGGCATCCCAGCCCAGGAGGCAGGACTCCATCTGTGCCACCTGTGGTGCCCGGGTGCCCAGATTCAGGGCCATGCTGCCCAGTGCCTGCTGGGACCCAGGCCCACCCGCCAGTGGGTGAATGTCTAGTGCTACTCAGAGAGGGCCCGTGACAGGTGCCTAACGTGAGCACAGGCGGCACTGGCCTGCGGCACTAAGGGTAGAGGACAGGCTTGGAGCAAACCGCTGGTCTCGCCCTGCTGGCCCACTGGCTCCCACGCTTGTGCAGCTGTGACCTGCCGAGGAGAGCTCCACATTCGGGCCTTTGGGTCTTTATCAGAATTACACCAAAAGAGTGAAGGACCACACGACTCACACTGTTAATTTTCATTAGGTCTACGATGGAAAAGACAGCTCATCGCGTCCACTGGGAACCTTCACTAAGAGCGAGCTGATGGGGCTCACCCTCAACAGCACCTCCAACCACCTGTGGCTGGAATTCAACACCAACAGCTCGGACACCGACCGCGGCTTCCAGCTGACCTACACCAGTAAGCAGCGCGCCGGCTCTGTGCACCCCCGGCCCACCGTCACTGCTGCGGGCTGCGTGGGCTGGGTTGCTTAGCCTAGCTGTGCTCTAAATGGGAGTTTAGGTCTGCATACTGTTGACCAAGCAGCACATGCAGACACGTGAGGAGAAGCAATAGTACAAAATGAATCAATTAGATGTATTCATATTTTAATAATCAAAGCTCTGGATCTGAAAAGAAAACATCTCATGATTCTGAAGGGCATCTGAGATGGAAAATAATGATCATGAAATCATACTCTCTTTCAAAAGCTCACAGACACAGGTATGGAAGACGTGTAGCGAGTGTCTGGTGTAACTAGTAGCAGTGTAAAAGCCGCATACAAACGTGTAAATAATCGCATAGATATATGAGCACATACAGAAGATGTAACTACTGGCAGTGTTGAATTCTTTTTAGCACCACTGATTTCCCAGATGGAGAATGAACAGAGAGCTTGGTCAGTCTCCCAGCGTAGCAGCTGGCGGCTGGGGAGCTGGGCCGAGTCTGTGGCTCACAGTTGTACGTCGAGCTCTCTCGCTATCATAATAACACAAATCGATGTGGCAACTTAAGGAAGTAAGTGGAAAAAGTGAAGAGAAAGGAAAAGAAAGCATAAGTTATGTATTAAAAACATGAGTTCGAGATATAATAACTACTACTTAGGATATTTTTGGCTATGAGGTTAAAACTTGCTCTTGGTAACTAATGGTAAGTAATCAATTTTAACACTTAAAACAGAACACTCGTTGCTCGTCTGATGTGACTGATCCTCAGAGCTGGTGCCTTGATTCGACAGCCAAGTCACGTCAGGAAGGACAACCAACACCCCACCCTCTGGGCCAGTCCAGCTGCCTAAGAGGAGGGCTGAACCTCAGATCCCCCTAGTAGAAGAAATCACAAAGGAAGAAAATTAAAACTTGGAATAAAAATAGAATTAGAGTGACCAGTGTTCTAAGGAACCAATTTGTTACTTTTGTGATAATACCATTGAAAAGAGTCAGTTAGTCGAAATCCTCTTAACTGCTTTGCACGCATGGTGAGTTGCTGACAGTGGATATTAGGGTATAAATTTACAGTTGCGACTTTTCTTTATGAGAACTCCTCTTCTTAGATTTTCCCCATCAGAAACATTGCAGAGAGCACTTGTGAAAGGACTTCGCTGTGCTTGCTGAGGTGTGTGCAGCTGAGACCCTCCCCTGGGCCACGACCTCCACCCAGGTGTTTTGTGTGGCTTTCGAGAACATGGTAGCACCCACCTGCTAGCTCCTACGTTAGTGGTAGAAGAACCTACATACTAGAAAAGGAAGTCCCCTTTGGTGGCATTCTGAGTCTAGTGTTCAAGGCTCTGTGCGCTCCTAACTGTTCCTTTAATCCTCCTGTCACCAAGCCTTCCGCTGCTGCCATAGCGTGCGCCACAGAGCATGCATGTTGCCATGGTTCCCACCAAACCAGAAAGCTTTGGCCTGGGTATCACACCCCCTATTTCTGGTCTTCCCTCTTTGAGCTCACCTGGCACAGGGTCTGGGCCTGTGACTCACTGAGTCTACCCCTCTCCTGCCTGGCTGCTTCACAGAGAAAGAGTAAGGCCCAGCCTGGTCACCTCCCCACCTTGTGCACTGGCCTCTGTTTTATCTCCTACTTCCAGCAGGGGTTGCTTTTCACTTCGGATCACTTGGCCTTCCATTCTCATGGTGGGCAGAGGTGTCAGGAGGGAGACCCAGGCCCACACACTGGTGTCTCCGGAGTCTCGTTTCTGGGTGAGCAGGCATTACTGGCTGCCCCTGGCATCCCCAGGCCCCTTTTGGCATCCAAGTGGCATGCAGGACCATATGCTCCCATCCATGTGACCGGTTAGAGAATGCCAGCCACAGACGTACCCCTGGGGTTCACTGTGGGGCAGTGTGTGCGACGTGCATGTCCTCCACGAGCATTGGATGCTCGGTTCCTGGAAGACACACTGAGCCCGTGCGCCATGCCGCTCCAGGGCCTTGCTAGCGGGCGGCGTGGGCCTGAGGCTCCTTGGCAGCTTCCTTCTGAGCCTGAGTGTCATCCACTCTGACTGTCTCAAGGTGACAGCACTGCTGGCACAAGGAAAGAAAGGGCCACACAGTGATGCCTCATGGCCTTGCTCAGTGTCAGAGGCAGATGGGCAGCGGGGCCAGCATGCGGCGCCGTCTCCTGCACTTGGTGCGGTGCTTCATCGCCTTTGCTCACTTACCATGTGTCCCAGGAGAGATAAAACGTGAGCCTTCACGGAGTTGTAAAAACGCTCCCAATGAAGCCGCAGCGCCGCTCGCCTGAGCGTCCTGGCTCACCCTGGTGCTCTGCACAAGGACGTTGCCACGCCAGAGCTCCTTGTCTGAAGTTTGGATTTGAGCAGGCCTGAGATGACTTTTGAGTCATTTTTGAAGAGATTTAGTGGTTCAGCCCTTTCTTCTTGTACATGCAAGACCTCCTTGAATTCTGCGATAACGGGAGGACCACACATGCTGCTGCTGGCTCACTGGTCAGAACCGATGAGTAGATTTCTGGCTAACAGAACTTGGAGAAAGACGAAACGACTGGAAGAAGGATGACACAAGTGACTTAATTATCGGGATTAAGGGAAAGCATAGGACTACAGCGACGAAGACAGTGCCACAAAAGATGCTGCCACCGTGCTGTGAAGTCTAAAGTGTCGTGAAAAGAGGACAGATTTGTTTCGTTCTTCTTACGGGGTAATAAAAAGTGGTAGCTATTGTATGAACTGCTAATGGGTATCCTGCACTTGCTCAGCGTCTTTCTTAGGAAAGCAGGGCTCCCAGAGGCCCGGCACTGCGGGAAGAAAGCGCAGGGCTTGGGCTCCCAACATCTGGTTTTCTTTACCTGTGTGCAGACATACTTCACAATGCCTTAAAAAGAAAAAAAATTCCTGATATTTATTCAGATTCAGCATAATTAGTTTTCTGTACTCCACAAATTCTGGCATGAGGATATTTGAAGGCTACTTGGGTTTCTTTTCTTCTTACTTTTTTTTCTTCCAGTACCAAGGATCGAACTCAGGACCTTGTGCTTGCCAGGCAGGCGCTTTCGCCACTGAGCTATATCTCCATCACTTTTTCTTTTTCTTTTCCTCTTTTTTGTACCTGGAATCAAAGTTGGGTTCTTCTTTATTGTTTCTTTTTTTTTTTAGGGGGTGCTATTGGAATTTCTACAACCTCATCAAATACTTTTTTGTTCCAGTGTAAGTAAACATTTTAGAAACACTGATACGAAAATGTTGCCATCTGTTGAAAACCAACAGTTGGCCGTTGCCTTAGGGACAGAAAGCTAAGTAGGAAGACGACTGCAAACACGGAGGCTGAAGCTCGCCGAATCGAAAGGGTGCCCGAGCAGTGCTGCAGATGACCATGGGGGCGCGTGTCACGCTCAGGAGGCGGGGGAGGGAGGGCCTGTGCCCTCGGGCACGCGCAGCGCCGCTCGCCCGCCACGCCCCTGCCGCTCTTCTAAAGTAAGAAATGGCTTTTGAAGACTCGACCTTGAAATTTCATGAAAGTTAACAATCAGAGCCTACTGCTGCTGCTGAACGGCGTCCCAGGGTTTCCTGGGTGACGGCAGGCACTTGTAGCTCACGTCTCCTTGCAGCGCTCGGTGAGGGATGGCGTGGCTGCGCAGGAGGGAAGAGGCGCAGAGCGCAGCCCCACAGCCGTTGCTTGCTGACGTGGGGGTGGCTAGATTTAGAGAAAGCATTTATTTAGAAGATGAAGAGAAATAAGCCTTTTATTGGAGGTAGATGAATTTTGACATAGCCTGATATCTGGTATGTGATGTTTAATCTTGTGATATGAAGCATAAACTGCAGAAGCCGACCTAGCACAAATTGCTCTTTGGGAACTTCCCAGCCTACTCCTAAGCTCACAGCATGGCGAGAATGGGGCGGGATAGAAACGCAGAGGCCTGTAGTGAGCAGGAGGAGGGCTCAGGCCTGCTCTGGCCTGGGGCTCCAGGGAGCGGAGGCTGTTTCTTGCAGTTAAGCTCCGCAGAATAAAGAGGGCTTTACTTAGGAGCCAGAACTTCCTCATTCGGGGTGTTGGCATCACTGGTCAGAAAGCCCTTCCTTCAGAAAAACAAAACAAAACAAGGACGTGATCTTGTTAGCACGGGGAACACCTGGTGGTAGATGTGACGCTTTCAGGCAAGCCGTGGCAGCCGAGCCCTGATTCAGATGCGCACTCCAGCCCTCCCCGTGGGCCCCAGGGAGGCACCAGCTGGGCCTCACTGCAGTGACCACATCTGGGCCGGTGGCCGGGGCTTCCCTGCCCTGGATCGATGTATTCAGGCCAGGGCAGGACACATCTGGGTCAGTGACGCGTGTGCGGAAGAGCTAAGGCCGCGGAGCTCCCGAGGCAGCACAGGCGCCAGAGAAGAGACTGCTGCTCAGGTACTAGAGGCAGTGCCGGTCAGCCCAGAGGAGACAGCTCCTCTGTCCTCCTGCACAGGGAGGCATGGAAGGCGTCACCAGGAAGGCACCCACTGATGGGCACGAGTTCTTCTGTAATTTGAACATTCAATTATCTAACCAGCATTCAAAAAGTAAAAGACATATTTCTAAAACTATACCAAGGAAATGATTTTAGTAGGAATTATAGATAAGAAAATCATCAAAAAGCAAAAGGAAATTTTGGTTGGAGATTTATTCAGGCTGCTGTAGATCAAACCTTGAAGCGCTTGTCATGCCTCGTTGGCCAGCTAAGTTCACGGAGAACAAAGTACTGTTCTGTATTCCTGGTGCTGAAGGCTGCTGTACTGGTTTCATGCAAAGTAGCCTAATTCCTGCAAATATCTATTTTCATATGTACACGCATCACCAACGCTTACTGCTTCAACACAAATAATGGGGGAGAATAGGATTCTCTCTCTGGAAAATCAATTTATGGACAAATAGGAAACTGTAACTTCCAAGTCACTGCGTTAACTCATATTGCTGAATCCATCCTGAAATTTGCTAACTGGATTTTTTTGATTGAATGCTACTCTTAAACCTTCTGATTTTTGTAAAGGTCAGAGACAACCCGGACGGAATGCCGCACGTTCCTTCTCCTGACTGCGAGGCCACTTCAGCAATGTCCTCCTGCGTGTGCCATGCGGATCTTGCTGTAGAATCCCACCCGATGTTCAGCCAAGTCAGAGATCTGTACACACCCCTTGTCTGGAGTCACAGGAGCTCAGATCAAGTGTTGGGGCATGAGTGGCTCTAGCCTGGGGTACCGGGTCTTGTCCGATGCGCATGTTCAGCAGTCATTCCCTTGTCCCGGATCAGAGGCCACCGCCATTGGGGGGTGCAGGAGAGAGGCACTGAAACGTAGTTGTCACCCATCTGAGGGAGGGCTTGGAAGTGGCCGGGTGATGGCGAGGTCTGGCCAGCGAGGGTGTCGGGCTCCAAGGAGGAGCTGGGTCTTAAAGGACAGGGGCTGGGAGCCTTGCAGGGTGGAGAGGGTGCGGCTGTAAGCAAGTCACTGTCAGCAGGACGGGCAGACAGTGGCCAGGTAGCGCCCCGGCAGGCCGCACAGCATCGGGCCTTGGAGGGTAGGGGCACTGCTGGTTCTGCTCAGGAACAGGGAGGGGCTTTGAGGCATGACAGCTGTGGGTGTCCCCGTGGGTGGCAGACAGAACGATGGCTTTGGGATGGGTCTGCACGTGGGCTTGTGCCATGGATGGGTGTTTTGGGTTCCTCTGTGTGGCTTTGCAGCTGGGTCTGTGGCTGAGGACTTTGTGAGGCTGAGCAGGTGTGGAAGTGGCACGGTGCGCATGCGGTTCAGTGGATGGAGCCGCCACACCAGGTGGACACGCTGCACCTGGCGTGGCATGCAGCCTACAGCAGTGGTCCTCAACCAGCTGTCTGGAAGAAGAGACCCTGGACTCGGAGCAGGTTCGTGCCCTCTGTGGGCCCCCCAAGCAGCCTCTGTCCTGGCGCCTGCTCCAAGGCCGGGGCTCCCAGGTCATTCTCAGCTGGGGTGCGGTGCCTCAGGTGCACTCGGTCATGTAGTGGTTGGTTCTGGCTGTAGAGCTTATTCACAAAGAGCTCAGTGTTTTTATACTACTTCCTGCCCCCCCCCCCCCTGTGGGGGCTCAAACTCAGGACTGTGTTTACCAGGCAGGTAGGCGGGTGCTGAAGCCGCTGAGCTCTCTCCGCAGCCCTGCTTCCCATTTCTTGCCAGAGTCTGCATACCTCTGCCACATGAGGAAGGGGTCCTCGCAGCCGTACACTAGTTTCGCAACCCTGGGGGTCGAACCAGGGTCTCTGTACTGAGCTGCGTCTCCAGCCCTTTGTCTGTTGTTAGGCTTTCTTTGAGATAGCATCACCGTAAGTTGTTGCATCATCCAGGATGGGCTGGGCTCGAACTCCTCCTGCCTCAGCCTTGTAGAGCACTGGGATTACAGGCGTGTGCCCCAGCCTGGCTTCTCCGTGCACATTTAACTCCAGGGAACCAAACAGGGTGAGGTGTGGGGTAGGTGCCTGACCAAGGCCAAGAAGGCCCCAGCCTAAGTGTTCTGTCCCTGTCCCTCCCTAGAGCCCCTGAGGCTGTCAGGAGCCTCTGTTGGAGGGGGAGTCCCTCGGTCAGCCCATGTCTGAGACGGGGCTGGACTCAGGCTTGTGCCATCCATGGGTGCTTTGGATCCCTGGGCACAGGATCATTAGGCAGCATCTGGCCGAGATGGACTTTGCTCTCTGTTTTGGGCTAACATACAAGAGCTGGAACAGGAGCAGAGGGAACCAGGCTTCGGGTCCTGAGGCTTCCTGGGAGAAGGTGAGGGAAGCCTCCATGGGAATTTGGCACGGATTTGCTTATTGTGCCTAACTTACTTTTGAATAATTTCCTAGGGAAAGAAACCTTACATTTTCTAATGAACGGTGAAGAATAAAACACAGCTTTAAAAATGATTTTCAATCCTATTAGGTTTTCTTTTCTTTTTGGCAAAATCACAGACCTCTGTGTAAGCAGCCGGGAGGAGATGCATACTACGTGGCCAGGGTGGCCAGCCTGTGTCCCATTATCACAGAGATGACTCCAGGTCCTCTCCTGGGAAGGCGCGTGGCCCTGCGCCTCCCTCCTGCCCGATCCCAGGCGCCTCCTCGCTTCGCCTCCTGCTCTGACCCATGTCCAGACATCCCTGGGCCCAACCATTCGGTTGGACTCGGGTCCTGGTGTCTCAAGCACCACCTATGGGACAGCGCCGGCAGCAGCATGCGCCCGGCACAGAGCAGGGTGCAGAGAGGCTGGCAGCGGCAGAGCGAACATTTTAGGGCAGGTTGTCGCCCGGTATTCACATAAAAAGTCCAAGTGTGTAGGCACACGAACACCACTGCAAGGGAGGCCAAGGTCAGGTGCCAGGACCCGCAGGACCAAGGACAGACCACCCTGGCGTGGCTCATCTGATGACTCCTGGCTCACTACCCTCCATCCCCATCATTTCTCTTTAATAGATTCACTTCTTATTAAGAAATAGTGAGAACCAAAACAAAATAAACAATGAAGCAAGAACTAAAATATTCCAGGCATATTTCGAACTTTTATAATTATTATGTACCTTAGTCCACAGATACACTCCTGTTTCTTTACAAATTACTCGCAGTATGTTGGGGTCTTAAGAATACGGAGCTACATGACGATATCGCTGGGATGCGTTTGGCTTTGGGGTGCGCTGGCAGGAGCACTGGCCCTGGCCTCCTCCTCCTGTATGTCACTCTGTTTACGTTGATATCTGACTTCCCAACCAGCGATCCTAATGTGCAATCCAGCTTTAGTTTGTATCACATTTCAGTGCCAAATTATTTAAGAATGTGCGAGTTTTTCACTCTGACTGGCTACAGCAGTGCGTGTTCCCACAGTGGAATTCTGGAGAAGTGCTGCAGGCTGATCGGAAGAGTCAGGGCACTGTGACAAACTGGGGAGTTTCAGAGCTTAAAATAAAAACTGCTGCAGTCTCTATTTTTAGACACATCAGACTGGATTCAAGATTAATTGCTTTCTTAAAAAATGTCCAGGGGCTTTACCGGGTAGCTCAGTTGTTTAAAGCACTGCTTGAGCAAATTCAATCAGGCACATAATAGGGTGGTTCGACTCTTAGCTCCAGAAGCTGCACCAGATCTGCCCCCAAATCATCCAGAAGTCACAAAAACAAAAACCTCCTCAAATTTTGGCGGCCTGCTCGTTAGCTCAGTTGTTCAAGCGCCTGCTCATGCGAATGCAGTCAGGCACAGGATACTGTGGTTCAGTCCCCGCCTGCACCTGCCTTACCAGACCCGCCCTTAAAGCAGCCTGAGCCAGCCAAAAAAAGAAAAAAATCATCCTCAACTTTTGGGCAGGGGAGATAGCTCAGTAGAATAAGGCGCAAGGTCCTGAGTTCAAACCATGGCCCTGCAAAAACAAACAAACAAACAAACAGAGTCCAAGGGATCCCTGCATGAGGAGGTTTTGTTTTAAATCACTCTGGATGTAAGGTGGTAAGAGCCATCAGCTTGCGCTGCAGTGGATTGTGATGATAAATTCTAAATAATGTGTGTGGAATGCAGCAGGCTGGACCCACATCCATGGAAACATGTGTGTGTATCTGTGTGTGTGTGCGTGTGCGTGTGTGTGTGTGTGCACAAACACTGATGCTCATGTAGCTGAAGGATCCACCCTTCAGTGTCCTGGCACAGTCCCTAGTCAACCATGTGTCCCCAGGACAGAGCAAGTGGCGCATTTAGAAGCAGCCACAGGTCGCCTGCATGGTTGCCGGGCCTGGGCTGCTCTGAGCTCCATCCGCAGCCCCCATGCTGTGTGGCTGCGCTGGCGATGTCTTCCCTGGTGGCCACCTGCACGCTGATGCTGGCCTCTCTGTCCTCCAGGGACACCCTGTGGAGGCACAGTGACCTCTCCTGTCCAGCTCTGAGCCCTGCTGGGCAAGGCCAGGTCTGCAGCTGAAAGGCCCTGGTATGGAGGAGAAGCACCATGTGTCACTGCGTGTGGAGTTCACGTGCCCTGCCCACCAGCAGGGTGTCACATGTCACCCATTCCAGGTCAGCTTGCAGCCCGGTGACTCAGCTACCCTTCCCCAAGACAGAGGCTTCTTTTGTGTTGTGGGCATCAGGCCAAATGTATGATGTGCACAGGGGCCTTAGGAGCACATGTGGCCTAAGACATTTCAGTACGACTTAATGCCACACACTGGAGGATGAAGTCCTTCCCTCCTCCTCCCTCTTCTCCTGCACCCCTGCTGCATGCACCCCCACAGCGAGTCCTCAGCAGGAAGTCTCAGCAGGCGCACCTCACCACAGCATCTTGCCCTCTGAGGAACGCTGCTCCCCAGTGCCTGCTCGGGGGACGCTGCATCTGGTCCTCGAGGGCACCTGTGCACCCTTGCAGGCCCGCTCCTGCTCCTTCTCCTCTCTGTATCGTGGCCCTGCCCACAGCCTGCTCCCATGCCTTCTCACTCGCCCACCCAGAGTCCTTCTCCTGCCATGCTCCTGTGCTGAGGTTCTCCCGCTGGGTCAGCCTGGTGTCCAGTAGTGCTCCAGCTCTGACCACGATGAGCCACTCCCAGGAAGTGTGGCAGAGCCCTGCTGCTAGGGCCCGAGCAGAGTGCACACATGGGGACATGCACTGACGGGGCTCAGGGCCGGCAAGTGTAGTGTGAGGTCACTTCCATCTGATTCCCCGGCTTCCCAGAAGCGCTTCACCCTGGACTTGTGCCACGTGCCAAGCCACGAATCTCAAAGATGGATGAGGAGGGGACACTGTGTTCCTTCAGGGAGACATCGCAGAGCTGAGACCACTGGCAGGAGGGCAACTCTCCTGAGACCAGCGCACACCTGGACCTTCATGGCCAGTGGAGCAGATCTAGAGCTGTGAGGCCTTCAAGGTCGACTCTTGGCAGTCTTACGTCCTGATCCTGTAAAGGTTTGATGACAGAGCAAGGTGGCACCAGAGAGATGGAGAGTTACTTGGCTGCCCTGACTGCGGGGTCTGACTGCGGGGTCTGAGCGGAGCTCAGCAGTCTGCATCTCAGCACTGCTGCTGCTGAAGTCAGGTGTGCTTTTCCACATGGCGTGCTTCGTATAATCAGAACGTAACAGGCGTGGTGGTGAGAATTAGCGTGTGGGGAACTGGAACAAGCTAAGTGAAAAGGTGGGCGCCGGATCAACGTGAGCCAGCTGCGGGCATATTGAAGACCCCGTAGGAAGGTGATTTAACAGCTTATCACACTGGACATGAGTGCACACCCCCCGCAGGCTAATCTTGGCTAATCGGAGCTGCGTCGCACAGCGCAGGTCAGTCGGGCACTTCAGGAAGTTCCGTGTGGACCAGCTTCGTCTCTCGAGCAATCCAGAAGTTAGCTCAGCCTCCGACCTCCATCTCGTCCTCCATCGCTTGGTCGAGGGCTGCAATGAGCCCATAAAGCCAGCGCTAGATTGTTTCCCCACTAGTTCTCCTGTTTACCACTTGTGTGTGAGAAAACAGCGTCCATATTTTGTAGCTGACAATTTCTCTCAGGTTGTTAAGGAGATTTCACCAAACTAGAGCATTATCCAAACTGGAATGTCCTGGGTGAAGTTGGGAGGGGGCAGCTTTCTGGACACGCGCGACTGCCTCAGACGCTCATGGAGGAAGAGTCCTGAGACCCACAAATGACGAGTGTCTCCGGGGGCCATGCTGCCCCTGCTGGCCCACTCTTGGAGACCCCACAGCTGTCCTCACTCCCAACGGGACACAAAAGTTTAAGTAGGAAATAAGTTCTATATGTAGAAATATTTTCATTACTTTTGAGACAAGAATCAACCCAAACACGCGAGAGTTAAAAGGGAGCCTACCATAACTCTAATAGTTGCTGACTTAAAAGAGATACAGAATTTAAGTCTTAAGAATATTAAGAATGTGGCTGGCAAGATAGCTCAGCGGACTAAGCGCCTGCCTAGGCCAGCACTGGGACTGGGGTTTGATCCCCAGCACCACATGCTGCGCCGGTCCTGCCCCTGGGCGTGCTGAGATGGCCACGGAGTCCAGGCATGAGGCGCCCCCTGTAATCCCAGCAGTGGGGGGGCTGAAAATAGGAGGATCATTATGCGTCTGAGCTGTATCGTGAAGGCCTGCACAAAATACATTCAAAAAGAAGAAGAATATTAGGAATGGCTAATTACTCTGAAGCTCTAGAGGAGGACTTCATCAGCCTGATGCTCGGCTTCTGTTTTGACGAGAATATTTTATTCATGGTGTCCTCTTGTGCTTATGACTTAAGAAGAAATGATGGGAAAGCAGACAAATAGAATTACTAAGTATTCAGCATCTCACTGCAATGCTTAATAATGTTTTGACAGAAATAACTTGAGGCTTTTAAGTTTCGATGGCATAACGAAATACAGACATGGGTTTTGTACACTGTTTTCATACAAACTAGTGGTGCAAGAGACAGAAGCTTACTTCCTATATTTATCTTATTATTACTCTTTAGCAGTTTTAAGATTAATCATTTAAAGTCTTTTCAATTCATATTGCAATGGAAGGAGCTCTACTTTGCATGAATAACTTTGTCAATTTTTATAATATATTTTAAAAGCTTGATTTATGGCTGGATGTGGTGACACATGCCTGTAATCCCAGCACTACGGAGGCTGAGGCAGGAAGGTGCTCGTAAATTCGAGACCAACCTGGATTACAAAGGCCAGCCTGAACTGCATAGCAAGAGACCCCACCTCAAAAAGATAAAACAAGCAAAACAAACTAAAGTTTGATTTAAAAGAAGTCACAGCAAAATCCTCTCCTGAAACAACACAGTGTAGCCATCTTAGAGCCGCATATCAGCGCTTCAGAATTCTGCTGCTACCCGTCAGCCGATTCAGAGCTTCCGCATGTAGAAGCAGCGTGCACGACGGATAGCTGTGTGCTGCACTTTGCACGGGCAAGCCAAGCGTGGTTCATCGCAGTGTGAAAGAGACCACACGCCGAGGCCAGCCTCCCGTGGACGAGGACAGAGCCGGCTTGGGGTGAGCCTGCAGGCTGGGCTGGTCTGCAGGCTGTGCAAGGGCCCCGGGACCCAGAACGGCTAGCGAGCTGTGTCAGGATCCCAAGGCCCACAGCGCGGCTCCTGCGGGACACACCGCACACCGGAGCTTGGGGCCCAGGCTTTTCCGTGCGTGGCTTCCCAAGGTGGTGGCGTGGACTGCTCCCTCTGCAGTCAGCCCTGCAGAACTGCACTCTGGGAAGAGTAGAGGGGCCGAAGCACCTGCGCTCAGTCCGTTAATAATCCGAAGCTGTGGTTGCAGAAAGGCCAAGCACTTCCAAGTGCTGACAGGGAAGAATATATTTCATCCGCCGGGGTCGGCCAGGAGGCCTTTGGGAGTCAGGTGTGGGCTTCTACAAAATAAATTAGGTGGCGCTGTTGGTTCCCCAGGTGCCCTTTTGGAGAAGCAATAAAAGTGTCAGGAGAAGCGAGGCAGCTGCACGGCCAGGTGACCACACCTCCATAAATAACCTGCTCTCTGCTGCCGGCAGGGCTGCATGTGCTCAGAGAAACAGCTCTCCAGATTAGGCAGCAGGGAAGCAACTCAGAGGACAGTTCTCCACAAAACACGCTCACATGACGTCCAGGGCGTCTTTACCCACACACCTGAAATGCTCCCTTCTTTGGTTTTATCTCTTCCTTTCTTCCTCCAAATGAAAGCTTCAAGGCAAGCTGGAAGGCAGAGGGCCTCGCTTCGTCTAGGTGACCTCACAAGTGCGGTGGGGGCTGTGGGCTCTGGGGACTGTCCTCTCCGCGCAGGGGGCATATTCTGAGTAACGCCATGAGCAAGAATACCTGCCGACACCTGAGCTTCGGGCTGTGAGCTCCTGAGGCCTTCCGTGACGTCCAGGCCAAGCGCTGTCCTTGCGCCGATGGCACCCGTGTCCGCTGAGGACAATCCATAGTGAGCGCCTTCTGTGACGGAGGGTGGGAGACAGCGCCACAGTGAAGAGGCCCTGGCCGGCTCCCTGGCCAGGCTCGCTCCTCAGTGCAGCAGGGGTGTGTGTGTGTGTGTGTGTGTGTGTGTGCACGTGTGTACATGTGCACATGCATGTGCATGGGGCCTGTGTGCAGATGCACCGGTGGTTCCGGTCTGCGGAATGCCCTGTGGGTGCTCAGCGACTCCCCAGGCTCCCCGCATCACGCCTGTGCGTGCTCCGACCCGCCTCCCTTGCCTTCCCTCAGGGCTCATGCATATGCCGGGTCCCCTCACTCTCTGCTCCTCTCTCCTAGGCTTTGATCTGGTCAAGTGCGAGGACCCCGGCAGCCCCCACTATGGCTACCGGATCCGCGACGAGGGCCACTTCACGGACACCGTGGTTCAGTACGGCTGCAACCCGGGCTACGTGATGCACGGCAGCAGCACCCTCACGTGTCTCAGTGGGGACCGGAGGGTGTGGGACAAGCCGGTGCCCTCCTGCGTAGGTGAGTGGAAGGGCGCTGGCTGCACGGGGAGGCTCTCCTGAACAAAGCAGGGGGCAGGGGCTAGGCTCCTGCGTGCCCTGCCAGGAGGGGCGTGTGTGTGTGTGTGTGTGTGTGTGTGTGTGTGTGTGTTCTAGTTTGAAAGACACATACCCTTGCCCAGTGGTTACTAGAACTGTCACGTGCGTGCACCCTTGCATGTGCACGCACGGCTCGAATCACAGAGTGAACGCCCCCTGCGGAGGTAAGGCTTACACAGGCGAGGGCTGGGGGCTTGACTGCGTCTGTACTGTGCACGTGGCCCTTTTCTTTAGTAAGGGTAAGCAAAACTGAACGTAAATGTGCTGGTGCCAGCCTGTGATCCAGCTCCCCAGAGGGCCAAGGCAGCAGGTGTGCAAGTTCAAGGCCAGCCTGAGCAACTTAGAGCCTGTCTCAACACAAAGCAGAACAGGGCATGAGGCGGGCGCTCGGTGGCAGAGTTGTTGTAGCCTGTGGAAGGCCCTGGGGGGAGGGGAAAGGAAAGCGATCGGGACATCGGCCTACCTGTGTCCCTTGCAGCGGAGTGTGGAGGCCACATCCATGCAGCCACATCTGGACGCATCTTGTCCCCCGGCTACCCGGCCCCGTATGACAACAACCTGCACTGTACCTGGACTGTGGAGGCGGAGCCAGGAAGGACCATCAGGTACTGGTGGGCTGCAGCCTATGTGAGGCAGAGAGCTGGCTTCTTCTCCTGTGACAGAGAGGGTGGCCCTGGCATCCTGGGGGGGAAAGGTCTCAGCCACAGGGGACAATGTCAAGCTGTGGCTCAATGTCTTACCACTTTCCTTGGCCAGGCTTCCAAGTCCTGTGCTAAGGTATATGGGAAGAAGATATGTAGGTAAAGAGGGAGGGAGAGAGGGAGGGAAGAAGGGAAGGAGGAAGGGAGGGAGGGAAAAATGGAGAGAGGGAGGAAGGGAGGGAAGAAGGAAGGGAGGGAAAGAGTGAAGGAGGAAGGGAGGGAGAGAGAGAGAAAGGGAGGAAGGAAAGGAGGGAGAGAGAGATGGGAAGAGGAAGGGAGGAAGGGAGGAAGGGAAGAGAGGGAGGGAGAGAGAACAGACAGGAAGAGGGAGGGAGGGTGTGATGAGGGAGGGGAGGGAGAGATACAGAAGAGAAAAAAGGGAGGGAGAGGGTGGGAGAGACGGAGAAACAAAGACAGAGACAGGGACAAAGACAGAGGCAAAGAGATAGAGGCAGAGACAGAGACAGTGACAGTGACAGTGACAGTGACTAGTTAGTTTCAGCCGCTTAATCAAATGGCCCTTGAATTACGTGGCTTTTCCTGCAGCTGCCTCTGCCCGTGACTCGCTGGTCCTCTGTGCGTCTCCAGCCTGGGGGACCTGAGCTGGGCTCTGGTGGTTCCTCAGCCTGGAGAAGCTGGAGCCTGTCTGTCCCCTCCCCTCCCTGAGAAAACCAATGATGGCAGAAAGTTCCAGGCAGCAAGAAACGAGGAGTCCCAGAAGTTAGCTGCTAGGCTCGCTGGTGCGCAGGGCAGGATGGGCATTGCGCATGTGCAGTGTATGCTTGGGTGGCCGCGGGCACACAGCCTTTCACCCCGGAGGATTTCCAGCCCAGCCTGTCCCAATTCCCTGTGCTTTGCCTGCGTAGAACTAGATCAGGCGCCATCTCCCCCTCAGTGCATCCAGATGAGGGGCTCCCTGCACCCAGGCCCACGCCACCCTGGGGCTTCCCTGACTCTGTAATATCAGAGCAGGAAAGGAATTACTAAAGAACAACAAGCGGTAATGACAAATGAGCAACTTCTCCAGCGAAGCTGTGGGCAGCGAGGAAGGCTCCTTGCACGTCGTCGCTGCTGAGCCCTGGAAGAATGCCCTGCTCACGCCCACCCTCTGCAGCTGAGCGTCCACACCTGCAGGTTTCTGTGCCACTCTAGTTTAAGTCATGAGCTGCTTCCTGCCATGGAAGCTAGGTGCAAGCTATCAATATTTTGCAGAGTCACCCAGCCTAATAACTCGATTTACTTCCGCATGGTCTGGTGGCTGAGTCATACTTCAATAATAACGTAAAAGGGAATTTGAGCACTGAAGTTTGAAAAATAAAACGATGAAAAGTGCGTATATACAATTCCAGACTTAAAAACTGTGTTCTTATAAATATGACCTCTGCTAGTCTACACTGGTCATGAGGCAGAATCTCCTGGCCCTCTGCTGGAGGTGAAGGATACATCACTAGGGTTAACTGGAGAACAGAATTACTTGCATGTGTTTGATGTGTTAGCAAGCTGCACTCGGTACTGTGCCTTCATAGCAAGGTGGAAGTCATACATGCTTTCGTAGTCAGGACGAAGCGAGGCTCGGGTGTGTGGATCTGGCCTCGGGCTTCAGGACAGCTGTTCGGGGCTTCCTTTGAGGTCCTCAAGGCTCGGAGCGGCGTCCTGCATGAAATACTTGGTGGGGACGCTTGGTCATTTTAATGCAGCGCTCTGAAGTGGTCACCGGGCTACAGGTAATTAAAAGCCCAAAGAAGAACACTGCAGCAAGTTCAGCGCCGCCAGGGCCGCTGCGTGAGCACCCGTCCGACCCTCGGCCTGCCTGCCCTGAGCACCGCGCTGCCTGCCTGCCCTGCCTGCCCTGAGCACCGCGCTGGACGGTGCCATCAAGGTAACGGAGGGCCACAGCAAGCAGCGTAACGCCGCGAGCCGCGCAGCGCACGAGCGCCCCCTGCGTCTCGCTTGCCGTTCTGCAGGTCCGCACGGCGCGCACCCAGCGAGCTTCTGCTCCGGCCTGTGCCCTGCGGGCCACGCTGGGTCGTTTTAATGAGCAAATGCGGCGTCAGCAACAGCGATGGCTTGCCGGCCACATAGCTCAGCGGACTGACGCAGAGGCCGGGTTCGATCCCCGGGGAGCCCCCGGGGCGCGCTGCGACAGCGGTTGAGACTGAGCGCTTGGGAGGCTGAAAACAGGAGGGCCGCCAGAAGTGTGATCTGCGTGGCGAGAGCCTGCAGTAAATACAACAAGAAAAAACAAAGGACAAGAAACATGAGTTGCGTGGCGATATCGCGGTTCTTGCAGCTATCCCTGAAGCAGAACTTGAACGCAAGCAGCTCCCTCTGCCTGCAGCCCCTACTTGCTTCTGCTCCTGTTGGCCACGGCAAGGTTAAAGGGCGTTTGATTTACCAATCAGAGAAAGTTTGATCCAGGTTTTGATGAACCTCAGAGGTCCCAGCAGCAAACATACGCAAGAGAAGCGCGCAGCCGGCCGGCCCCTCCGGGGCGCTGACACCCGGCCGCAGCGTCGAACCGCGCCCGGGTCGTGGACCCACCGCCCGGCTCTGCCCAGCCGGAAGGCAGGTCCCTGTTCTTTAGGACTGCAGGTAACAGTAGATAACCCGAGGAAAAGACTGTGATCAGCACGCGCGCCTTCAGAACGGAGGAAAGCGCTTGCAAGTCAAACGTGCGAACAGTCCCATTTGTCTCGTGGCAAATACTTCTGTGTGACAGACCTGCTCACCCCGGTTGGCCACTTAAACTACTTTGACTATTCGCCCAACACAAAATCAATTCCAGGTCTTTGGCATGGCTTTAAAAGTGGCCTACTTTCCTATATTTTGAAATAATCGGATACAGAAAAATAAAAGCCCTCAGCCAAGGTTGCTGTAACCCTAGGAGCCAGAGAACTACACTGAACACGTGGTGCATTTTTTTCTAGTTTTTGTATTCAAAGGCTGATATATAAAATTAGAATCACATATTTATTTAAATGTTTTTATAAAAATAATATCCTGAGGTTTCTTTCAGTTAATCAGTGGTCCACTCCTACGCCCTTGCTTGTGACCCACCCTCTACGTCGCCATTCGACAGGGTTCCGTTGCCTGAATGCGCCGTACCTTATTTAAGCGATGCTGAGGTGTGCGTGATCTCCCGCTGTTGTGGGGCGGCACCGCCTCCCGGCTCCGCAGCAGAGCTCTGCAGGCAACCGTCCACCGGGACTGCAGCACAGCCCAGCAGGATTTGATGGTCGTCCGTGTGCTGGAGAAGGTGTACTTGTGGCCACAGCTGGAACATCTCAGCGTGCCGGCATCTCTCCATTTTGCGCAGACTAAATAAGGTCGTGTTAACCTTTTCCCACCTGGTTGGGGAAACAAAGAACTTTAAAGTGTTCCATTAGTTTTTCTTCTTTATAGCCTTCTCACTGTGAATGTGGCATTTGAGTCTGTCATGTGGCACAGAGGTCAGCACCAGGCCGTGGTCCTCCCTGCGCCACGCTGCTGCCTGTCCCTGGGGGAGGGGGAGGGCGGTGAGCGCCTTGCCGTGGCATTCCCTGTGCGCATGTGGCTGAGAGGACCTCCGGGATGGGCCTGCCCCTTCTTCTCTGCCTTCGCCTTTCCTCTGCAGTCCGATAGTGTCTGCACTTTGGTGTGTAGTTTTTCATTTGAGTGAGAAATGACCGTCATTTCACTGTATTTCCTGTTTGACGGGCAGGACATCGTCCAAGGTGGGGACACACACCTGGCAGGGCACATGTTTGTGCATCTGTGTCAGCCTCGCTGTGTGTGTGTGTGTGTGTGTGTGTGTGTGTGTGTGTGGTGCAGACAGAGCGGCTTGTGCCTCCAGCACTCAGCCGTGAAAGGAGCACATCAGGACTGGATTGCCCTGTCTCTGTCCCATCTCCTCCTCCCCAACCTCACAGCTCTGATTTCAGAAGGGCTTTTGCCAGTCATAGCAGTGGGATTGCACAGAGTGGGTGCTTTGTGGCCTCTGCTTTCCCAGCCCTCGCCCACCGCTACACACGGACACTCCACTGCATCAGGGATACTCTGCTGTTTGATTGTCCATGTCCAGGATTCATGATCTCTGGATGGTTTTGACTGAGCCCGGGGGCCTGCAGGGGTGTGGCGTTGGAGGTCCTGCACTTGTCCTCCTGGGGAGGCACAGCTGTGTCCCTCCCCAGTGTGCTCCGCGGTGGGGAGGTGGGCAGGGATGAGCGACACCCTGGCCTTCGTGGGCACCACTGCAGCCCCCGAGGCGGTGGCTTCGTCTCTGCTCCCACCGTGAGCTCTCCAGGTGCCCCACCTTCTGGTTGTGTTGTCCTGACGCTCTTCCCACCGCAGCCACTTCGGGTGTGCGGGGGTGCCATTCATGCCAGATGCCCTGAGGGCTCTTCAAGGCCAGCTCTGCCCATGCTGAGTGTCACCTTTGGTCAATGCCTGCTGAAGTCTTTGCCCTTTTTAATATTCTAGAATGTCTTTTTCTTGACAGCTTGAATGTGGCGTCCACGCTCCTGAAGGCTGTCTTCCTGGTTACCTATTTCACACATTGAGGTTGCTGTTCTGTGCTATTTTTTTAATCTCATGATAATTTCTCTTGTTTTTTTGTTTTTTTCTGGTTGAGCTGTGTTTATTCATTCTTGTCACAGTGTAAATTTTTGTTTTCTGATTCAATGCAAAATATACACACAACAAATGGATACAAGTCTATAAAAATAAGTTTTAAGAGAAATACAAGAAAAAAGTAAAGGTCATCACAAAAGGGCATGAGAGGTATTGTGGGATAGTGGAGCAGGAGTGGTACATGGAGAAGGTCATTTATAATTAGTGTTCTAACAATGGTATTGTAATGTACCAAACTGCTTAATCACAACGTATGTCTTCTCACCCATCCCTCCCCTGAGCCTCAGCAATTGAAATCGGCTTGGCTCATTGGACATATCTGCAAGGGACTATTTAGATTACAGAAGATCAGATGAGTAGGTTATGGGCTAATTTCTTTGGGGTATCTTTGAGAATTTTACCTTAAAAGAACATTTGGATATTTTCTCTTTTTTTTTTCAAAATTTTATTGATAAACACATAACAATGAGACAGTTTCAAATCAAATCAGAAGTACAGTTTTAACAAATACTACACTGCATATGTTCTTCTTAGTGGTTAATTGCTGTACAAGATGCAAACTTGAGATCCTATTTACAAACACCATTAGAACAAATCATTCTATTCATTAAGAGAATACAGCTATATATCTATCCTAAGCACTTTGAATACACAGATACAAAATGGACATTCATCGGTATACCCCATTTTTTCTAAGT
>NW_004524731.1:4168280-4190579 GCF_000260255.1 Octodon degus
TGGGACTGGTCCCGCTGGCGCAGGGTAGCAGGAAGTTCTCCACACACTCACCGAACCTGGGCTAGGACTGGGTCTGCGGGTTCCCGGAACTCGGCAGAAATTTCTACTCTGATAATTCCTCTTGTTAAGCACAAATTTTTCATTCCAATTTATTGGAGAGAATAAAAAATAGTAAACAAAATTAGAAAGGATACATAATTTCACTAAACAGTTACTTGTTCAGATTGCGAGATGTAAGCATGCAAAATTGGCCCACAAAGTGGACGTCAGAAGGCAGCAGTGTAAGCTTTCCTGTGGACACACGTTTCTCCTTCTTTCTTGTCTTCTTTCCTGCATCCCAGTTGTTCCTTCCCTGTATGCAGGTTCCCTTTCACAGTATCTACTGTGCCTTTCAGATTTTATTTTTTCAGTTTCTTATGCTAGGGAGACAACGCTTTGTTGATCCACATGGGTCTGATTGATTTCACTAAACAGGGTAAACTCGGGGATTTGATAGGTAAATGGATGCGGCTAGAGACCGTGTTCAAGAGTGAGATAAATCCTTCCAATGTGTTGGATTAATTTTACTAGTTTTTATTTGTAATCACTTAGTTTCTTACCTGGATTTAAGTTTTGTCATGTTATTTTTTGTTACATGTCTTTCTTAGGCTTTTCTATTTAGATTAAAAGACCTTGACTTCCCAAAATTATAAAAATATTGTCTTAAGTTTTCTTCTGTATTTATTTAACCTCCCATCTTTTTTTCCCTCACTACACCCAAGTATGTATGTATGTATGTATGTATGTATTTTTTTTTTTTTTTTTGTGGAACTGGGGATTGAACTCAGGCCCTTGCACTTGCCAGAGCAGTGTAATTCTGCTACGCAAACACGAACACCAAAGCGATACCCAGGGCTTAGCGGCAGGTGTACGCACATTGCTGGGCACTGGTCGGGATCTCTTCCCACGAAGCAAGCCTGGATCTCCGGTGCTCTAGGGGTTATGTGGGATAAGAAAGCACGAAGTACATGGAAGGAAGTACAGAGGCGGGAAGTACGGGAGCAGGAAGTACAGAGGCAGGACGGCTTGTCCGCTGTACTGTACAACATGTACCAGAGGGTCCAGCTGTGTATCACAGTAAGCAGCCATTTCTAAGAAACATAAACAGTAGGAACTGTAACCTGCACTGTTACCCGGGCAACTAACATGCAGACGTCTACTGACCCGGGGGCGGCAGCACTGATGCCACAATTCTACAGTTTCTGTGTCTGCAGAGGTCGCTTTGTGAGCTTCCTTCCCTTTTTCTGGAAGCAGCTGCCATTCAGTGCACACTTTTCTATCTTAATTATTTGGTTGCTTTGGTACAAAACTTGATGTCTGGTACCACGCCTGTCCTTCTCGTGCAGATCATTGTGCTGGTTTTGGACCCTCAACTTCTATGTCAATTTGAGAAATTACCAAGATTTTTACAGAAATCACAATACCGATATAAACCAGGTTCCTGGGGGAAGTTGATGTCTTCTACATTACTGAAAGTTCTGATCCTTCCCACAGTACAGTGCTCTGCTGCCTGAGGACATGTCTTATGTTTTTAATTAATTTTATTGAGAAACAAATAGCAGTGAGACAGTTTCAATCCAATTAGTAGGGCAGTTTCAATAATACACTGCATATTGTTGTCTTCGCAGTAGTTACTCATAGTACAAGATGCAGACATGATATCCTGCCCAAACACTCTTAGTACAAATCCTTCTTCTCATTGAATTAAGAGGAAGTAGCTGTATATCTATCCTATTTTGTATATACAGATACAAAATGGTCCTCCATTTGTATCCCCTTTTTTGTTTAGTTTTGTCAGAGAAGAGTACTCCATTGCCATTTAAATATTGTAGGTACGTGAATTCAGCAAAATAATCCAACATAATCCAGTAGTCTAACAGTAGTGGGTTACCTGCAGGACCGGCAATGTCAGAAGTGGCTGACTTGAGTCCTTTACAGCTCAGCCAAAACTTTGGTTCTGCGTGAAGGTCTTGAACGTTTTGGTGAGTCATGCCTGCTTAATGAATCGCCCTTAATTCAAGAAGACGGTGTGAGAAGCACACATGTTTCATTCTGGTTTTGGCCACTGTGCAGATACATTGCATTTTATATTTGTCTTACGTAACGCTTACTCTAGCAATTATTCATAAACTTCGGAGTACTTTTCTATGCTCACTGATGCCTACACTTCAGGGTCTCCGTTCATTTCAACAGCCTGCTGTCCTCCCTTCATTTTTTCTTTTCTCTCCTCCTCATCCTGCTGCACTGGTCACAGCCGCAGCATAGTGCCGCTTGCCACGTCCGCAGTCAGCTCTGCTGTCCGGCCATCAGTCGAGAGGCACAGTGTTTATCATTTGCTTCCATGAACACTTTCCTACATTGATGTTTAGACATGTAATTCTTTCGTTTTAGATCTCTATCCTGTTTTAAGCTTATCACTGGCTTTAAAATCTTTTCCTGTATTTCTCTACATCGGCCTTCTTGAGTCCATTGGGTGACCTGCGTTTTCCAGAGCCCCACCTCGTGTGTGCTTCGCCCCCCAGTGCGCCGCTTCCTCTTCCCGTTGTTCTGTTCTGAGCAAGGTGCTGGGCGCACACGCTACGAAATGCTGGAGAGCTCCCCCAGCACGACCGCGATGAGGGGGAGTGCACTACTTCGCCGCAACTTCTGGAATTAGTAATAACACAGATTTGTATTTCATAAACTTAAAATATAATAATTGGGAAGACTGTTGATAAAAATTCAGATCATGAAAGTTTGAAAACAACATTGGAATAAAGTCAAGGAACTAGTAGACAAACATCAGTTCAGTTAGAAACTAATTCTTTTAATTGCAATTAACATTCCCAGAAAGGGCGTCTTGAAGAAGCCCCATTACAGACGCCCATAACGGCCAAGATTTACTGAGATCAAACACAGGTTGCATAACGGATTACTGGCTGGAATAGAAATGGAGACAGGCTGATGCAATAGAAAGCAGTTTTAGAAAAAAATCAAAATTAAAAGGTAACTGTTACTAACATACTAAGAAAAATCTTCCAGAGAAAAGAAAAAATGTGCAATACTTTTACTGAAATAACTTGTTATCAAACTAAAATCTAATAAGAAATAAAAAGAGTAAGAACTGAGATTTATAAGTTGGATATTAAGGAAACGAGTATGTCCATTTAAACAGTGTGGAATAATAATTCAGTACAATTCTGCACTACTTACGATGATCGCGTCATGAGAACACAGAGCCAAGCTTTCCTGAGGCCCCAAGCAGCGAGGCTTTGCTGAGGTAGTCGGTCACTTAGCGAGGACACAACACACACCCTCCACAGGCACGAGTAAAACAGCCACGGGGATGGGCTGCGAAGGCCTCTACACCAGTGGGTGCCACACAGCAGCGACCACGCACAGAGCCTAGACTCGTGAGTCCTCCACTGTTCCTTGCAGACTCAGGAAGCCTTGCCCTGCAGGGCACACAGGTGTCCACTGCGGCCCCCTCCAGATCTGGCCCATCACGGTGGCCCATGTGCTGGCTCTGCTCCGGCCTGTGTAGGTCTCGAGCCCACAGCCTGGTCCTCCCTGGCCACCCACATGGCCTGTCTGCCCCTGTCTCTGCTGGGTCAGGGGAAACCCGCCCTCCTGGCTCCTTTAGCGGTGCCCACAGAGACTTGGCCAGGTCCTCTCACTGTGCCTCATAACGTCCTCCTGGCTTCCTGGGAGCATCCCAGCCTGAGGCCTGAACACTGCTGTGGAGCTGGACTGGGCAGCATGAGGCTCTCCTGCAGGCTGGAGGGACCCCATGGTTAGCACAGGGTCCATCAGCTGCTGTCACAGACTGAGAGTAGCTCCCGCTGTACCCCTCAGTATAGGATGCAAGATGCTAGCAGGACCACAGGGCCCGGCTTCTTGACTCCGCCCTCTGCACCCCAGCACCTATCTCTTCTCTGATCTCAGCTGTTCACGTCACACCTGGCTGCCTGGGTTCCTGGATGTCCCCTGATGCTGCAGGCCCTCAGGTACTCCCCGGCTTACCATGCCTCTAAGAGGGCCTAGCGAGCCCCTGCCTTCACAGCTGCCTCCTGGCCCTGTCTCGCAAGCCCCGGTGCCCTCACTACACTCTGCCTTCGTGCCAGCCACACTGAGCTCCTGCTGATGAGCCGGTTCTCTCTCCTCTGCGCTGGTGCTGTGGGTGCTCTATGCTCTGCCTCCTGCACTGGCAGCGGGGCTGTCTGCCACCTGCGTCCCTGAGCCCAAGGTTCCCAGAACGCGACCTCGTGTGACTGCTCTCCACACGCTCGGCGCGGAGGACACCCTTGTGGCGACACCGAGGCACACTGAACACGGTGCACACATGTGCCCAGTGACACGTGGGGCCCATTCTCTTACATGCACTGTGACACACTGCTGTTCCACCTACACTGAAATGGATCTGCATGTTGCAGGAGTGCAACGCGGGAAAACCAGTGACTTGGAAGTGGGCAGCACCGGCATTGGGAATTTTGTTTAAAATATTTGAAGCCAGTAGGGCTGAACACTAGCATCAGTTGTGAGGGAAAACAAGTGCCTATTGTTTCTGTGTCTAGACATATTCAATATTTAATGCTTGAGCCAGGCATGGGGTGTGCATCAGTGGTCCCTGCACTTGGGAGGCTGAGGCAGGAGGGCTGTCACAGATTGGAGCCAGCCTGGGCTGCCTGCTGAGTTTAAGGTCCTGAACTATAGGGCAAGACCCTGTCTTGACAAGATAGATAGATGATAGACAGGCAGGCAGGCAGGCAGGCAGACTGACCGACCGACCAACTGACCGACAGACAGACAGACAGACAGACAGACAGACAGACAGAGGTGTGGATAGACAGACAGGCAGGCAGGCAGAGGAGATACAGGGTATTTAGGGAGTGCCTGCATATTTCACACTGTGTGTAGAAAGTGCAGTTGGACGTAACTGCAAGTGCTGCCTGCAGAATGTGAGGTGACCCAGCGGCCCAGGGTCACTACACCACAGGCTGTGGCTTTATTTCCTGCACATCCGTGTGTAAGGAGCAGGAAGGGCTGCAGACACCAGGTGCAGCTCAGCGTCTGCTAGCCCATGGGTCCCCCTGGCATTTGGGTCCCCAGGTTGGGACACAGCTCACTGCCCACACCCTGTGAGCCTCCTAAGGTAGGGAATTTGTCACCAGCCTCCTTGCCTCTGTTGGAATTTCCAATAATATGGTTTTCTGGAGCTAAACATCAGGAAACAAATCTGAGGCGCAGGGCCCCAGGACCTGCCTGTGTGCACTGGCCTGGAGAGCCTTGTCCTGCTGGGCCTGCTGCCCCTCACGGCCCCGGAAGAGCAGCAAGGCTGGAGCAGGCTCTGGGCACCCTCTCTCGAGTTAGCAAAAGGCCTGGTGGTCCTGGCCACTGTGGGGCCATCTGCCTTGCAGGGGGGAGGTCCACACCTGGCTGTCTCTGCCGTGCTGTGCTCAGGCAGGCTGCATGCGGGCGGCGGCACCTGTGCCTCGGTTCCCGCATTCCCACTGGCACCCAGTGCCTGGGCACATGTACTTCTTTATTTTGGGAATGTGGCTCTGTGACAGTGAGGGTGGCTGGCGGCACGAACGCTCCAGGCCAGTCAGGCAAACACGCAGCTGTGCTCTCTCTCCGCAGCCTGCACTTCATCGTTTTTGACACGGAGCTGGCACATGACATCCTCAAGGTGTGGGATGGCCCGGTGGACAGTGACATCCTCCTGAAGGAGTGGAGCGGCTCGGCACTGCCAGAGGACGTCCACAGCACCTTCAACTCGCTCACGCTGCAGTTCGACAGTGACTTCTTCATCAGCAAGTCAGGCTTCTCCATCCAGTTCTCCAGTAGGTGCAGTGCCTGCCCGCGTGGCCATTCTCTGCCCAGCGCGGTGCACCCTTTGCCTCCTAGGTGTCCCTCTAAGCACTATGTGTGACTCAGCTTGTGCTGCGGAAGGTGCATTTTGTAGGAAAGAAGAGACGTCTCTGCTCACTTGTTGTGAGGTGCTTGCCTGGAGCCCCATAACAAAAGTCAGATTAGTGAGAGAAACACAGACGCAGGAGCCTCGAAAGGAGGGCCACAGGAGTGAGGAGTGCTCATGTGGCTCATAGCCACTGGAAACAGGGAGAGCTTACGTGGTCCATGGGCCATGGAAGAGGGTGAGGGCTCACATGGCCTATTGGCCACTGGAGAGAGGGAGTGCTCGCTTGGTCCACGAGCCACAGGATAGAGGAAATGCTCATGTGGTCCATAGGCCACTAGAGAGAGGGAGTGTTCATGTGGTCCATGAGCCACAGGAGAGGGAGTGCTCACATGGGTCCACTACTGGAGACGAAGACAGGGTGTGATCCCAGGGTGTCACCTGGGGTGTAGCAGGCACACTGTGCTGACTCCCCTCAGTCTGTGTCCTTTCCTCTGGGGGTGGGTGCTCTGGAGCGAGGCCCTTGTGTCCTGCCTCAGTGGAAGATCAGAGCTCCTGTGTGGGTGGCTCCAGAGATGCGGCAGGAGATATGAAGGGGCCATATTTTGGGGTGGCGTGTCTGGGCCTCTTAGGGAGCAGCCGGGCTTAGGAAGCTCTGTAGGGACAGGCAATGCGTCTATTCGTGGTGAGCGGGAACACTGCTGTAAAGGTTGCCGTCAGCACAGGACCAAAGCTGTGTGGAAGAGGAGGGCCCGCAGTGTGCATGCAGCCCCCCGACAGCCCAGCCTGCAGGCGCTCCCAGCCCCCAACTGCCCTTGCTGCAGTCTGTGTGGCGCTGGTCGGTCGTGCGTGGCTTGCCCACTCTCAGCCTCGGGTTAGGAGTGGCCTGTGTCTCCTCCCGAGCTGAGATTTCAAGAAGGAAATGTGAGACAGTGACTGCGGGATTACTCATGGGCGGCCACAGCCCACACCTGGACGGCTACCCACTCAGGTTACTTTGCGGTCTGGTCCACTTTAACAAACGGCTTCCTGCGAAGGCAAAGCAAAGCTATTTCATGGCAGTGGAAGCCGACAGCGCCCTCAAGGGGCACCATCAGGGGTGGCATGAAACCTGGCAGCACATGGGTCCACTGTCATCGTAAAGCCAGTGGGATCTACACTGTGGTCCCCGCAGCTCCCTGGGGAGCCATGTGTAAAGTTTACACAGGCAACGGGCCAGGTTAAGCTAAGGCCTTGAAAGGCTGTGAATGAAAGTGAGGCCACAGACCGCAGGGCGCCGTCCTCCGGGTCCACACGGGTGAAGGCAGCCGTGGACTGGCACACGCCTGCGAATCACAGTCGGGTGTGCAAGTTTTCAGCCTATGGCAGGAAGCTTGGTCCGGTGACCTGCTTGGGGGAGGTCCACATGGCCCGGCGGCGTCCCTGCTGCTTTGTGCATTGACGCGAAGTTGGGCTTTATCACCTGAGAGGAAGTTCATGGGGTTGGGGCCTCGGGGCCTCGCGTGGCAAACGAAACTATTGTTAGGCTCTAAGTTAATAGTGGACAGTTTCCTCCTTTTCTGTACATTACGGGCTGTGTAAAATTTAAACGTATTTTGTCTATCATCCCTGTCGGTCTGTCTGTCTATCTATCAACCATCTGTCTATCAGCTGCCTAACTACTGTGGCGTAAGGAGTGAATTTAGAGCCCTGCACACATGAGGCAGATGCTCTTCCCAGAGCTGCAGACGGAGCACTTTGCACTTTCATGTTGTGAGACAGGGATCTGTGAAGCTGCGCAGCCTGGGCTTGAACTTGCAGTCCCTGCCTCACCTGCCACGTGGCTGGGCTTACAGGCACACGCCACTGCCTTCTGTGGCACTTTATGTACCCTGGTTTTAGGTCAACAGCAAATGAAGAGAAGTCACAGAGAGCTCTCACAGGCCTCCACCAACAGCCTCCCCGCTCCCACACTGCGCAGCGTGTGGGTGGGCACAGTCCCGAGTCCACACAAGGGGGAAGGCCACACCTCGGAGTGCAGGCTCACTTGATGCGCTGTCCTGTGGTGGGCGTGGGCATGTGTGTCATGCCGTGTGGGCTGCTCCAGCAGGGCAGCACATAGTCACCTCCTTGCCCTCAGGGCTCTCAGTGCTCCTCCCACGTGTGACCCTCCGCGACTGGACCCCTGGTCTTTCCGTGTCCCGATCGGTGCCCTGGAATGTTCTGTGGCTGGAATCGCTGCCCGTGGCGTCCTGCACTCACACCTTTCTTTGCCATTTCCTCCACGGCTTTCGCAGCGTGAAGCCTCCCTTCCCTGCTCTGGCGAGCGGGTCCCACTGTCCGCTCGGCCCACAGCGGCTTTGCCCCTTCTCTCACTCCAGGAAGGGCAGCCTTGAGGCTCGGCAGCTGCGCATGAGGCTGCCGCCACCCTCTCCTGCAGCTTGCGGTGCGGATCTGGGTTTTTCTTTCCACGGAGCAAGGCCTGAGGGAAGCAGGATGGCACCTCACTGCGCTCCTTTTGTGTCTTTCCTCCTCCTCCTCATGGAAACCCCCCAATCACTTTCTCTGTATTCTTTCTGATTCTCTCTGAGGACGTCCTCCTACTTTAGCTTTTAGGAAAGCGAAGTTTAATTGTCTGAGTGTCAGCTCCATTTCCTCTCTGTGTAAGCTCGATTAATTAAGGCCTTGTGGCTTAGGCCACGATGAACAGGAACACCCCAGGAGGCCTCTCCGGAAAGGACAGCAGCAGGACTTCCTGGGCCTGGGTTTCCTGGGTACCAGTCTGAAGCATGCAGAGTTCTCGGGTGTTGGGAAGGACGGTGCATGGGCGGTGGCTTCCGTGTCTGATCCCTTCTCAGGCACATCTCCTGTCCCCAGATGCCTGCCTCCAGTCTGGATGCGGGAAATGGCACTGTAGGGGCGAGAGCTTTGGTTGATTCTCGGGCTTTTAAAGAAAGACTTTCTGCAGGTCACAGAAGCCCTCTAAGCACTATGTGTGACTCCTGGGGAAATCAGGACACAAAATCTGATACAGAAAGCCAGAGCTGGACGGCGCCTCAGGAAGCTTAGGTTCCGGCCTGCTCCTCAATGAATGGGTAGCCTTGTGCAGCCTCCATTGTTCTAGTGGCCTGGGGTGTCCAGAGAGGTCCCCAGCTCTTCCAGGGGCTGCCCAGCCTCCATGGCCCAGTGAGCATGGGGCGCATGGATGGAGGGCTCTCCAGGAATCCTATCAAGAGAGGCACCTCGAGCAGTCAGGGGAGAAAGGGAGCCTCCTGCATGATGCAGGTGCAGCTCTGGAGGCGGCTGGATGGTGGGCAGGTTGGGTGACGTTGTCACCTCCTTGCTTGCACCCCTCTCAGGATCAGGCCAGCAGACAGCAGGGAGGTCTGCCCCGCACAGGCGGACTGCAGGGCCTTGCCCCTGGCTCCTTGGCAGGCCCAGTGGGGCCCAGGGGACATGGATGTGGATCTTTGTGGGCTTGTTTTGGTCCTGAGCAGCTCATGTTTGGGTACCGGCTGGGAACAGGCAGGGTCTGTTCATGTTACAGAGCATGAACCTCACTCCTGAATGCGCATCACTTTCTGATTCCATTAGAAATGGTCCATTCCTCCCTGTTCTACCTGCTGTGGGGACGCAAACACTTTCTCCAGAGGACAGAAGGCTGCTGCTGGCCCTGGAGCTGTGTCCCTGACCACAGCCGTGGCAGCCTGCACAGCACTCGCCCCTGCTGCCTGCACTGGGGAAGGCTGCAGGCAGTGGGGTGTCAGACCTCAGCGCTGCAGTCTGTGGGCTCTGCCCTGCGCCCTGGGGCCCCAGCTGACAGCTGCAGTGATGATGCTGATGTGGTCAGTGAGCACCTTTCATTAGCGCTTAATCACCACTTAATCACGGGTGGCACACCAGGAAGTGGAGGTCGGTGCCGGAAGATAGGTGGCATCAACTCCGTCCACAGATGGCATCAACTCCGCTGTCCTCAGGCCTGTCCAGGCCTCCTGCCCTGGGCTTCTCCTGGGTGCAAGGCATGTGCTGTGCTCTCAGCCCCAGGATTGATTTCTGCACAAACAGCAGAGGTGACTTAGTGGCTCCGTGACATGTCTCGAATTTTCTTTATTGAGAGATAATTTAAAGGAAACATTTATCATTTAAGAGGACAGGGCAGTTACTGAACAGGGCAGAACCATTTATAGGTGAGAATAAGGGTCCTAGTGCTGATGGGCTGAGTGTCCAGCAGCCATGCAGGGATCACGCGTCTGGCTGGGTCCCCCCCCCCTCCCTCAGAGCCTTCTGGGGACAGTAGAGAATGGTGTGTCCACAGCCAACCGCTCACATGGCACATGTCATAACAGAAACATACAGTGAGTCTTAGTTACTTTTCTCTACTTATTGAGGCAGAATACCCAACTCCTAAATGAAAGAGAGAAAGGCGTAGTTAGCTCCCAGTTTGTGGAAGTTTCAGTCCATAACAGCTGGTGCCAAGGCGGGTGGCACAGGGGCAGCACTCCAGGGTAGCAGAAGACAGCAAAAGTAGTAAGAACAAAAGTGGGGGCGAACCAGCTGCCTTTGCCCCCCTATCTTGTAAGCAGGCTGCCCCCGGGGCACAGCTTGCAGACCACCTCCCTGTCCTCCCCTTGCACAGGAGGAGGATGTTCACAAAACGAGGGCCCGGCTCCCTGCTGAGCCCTGCAGTTCAACTTCAGAACTTCTCGGGGACACAAGGCATCAGCCATTTCCTGTGAGTGCTAAAAACTTCATCCCTGAGGAAGACACACTGCCCCGAGCCCCATCACAGACTCATCCTCCCTCCAGACGCATCCTCCCCTCCTGCCAGCTACTGCCCAGCCCGCCTGGAGTTCTCTTGGCCGAGAGTCGCTACAATGCGTCGTCAGGTACAGGGCACGCCGCTGCTGGGCAGACACTGTCTGGGGGCAGTGTGCGGCGCGTCCTCCCCGACCTGTCCCCCGGCCCTGGTGCTATGTGAGGCTGGCTCTTCCCCAGGGCCCGAATGACCACGGGAGGCCAAGGCTTTGCATCTGTTCAGGGCGCTGATGGGAGGCAGAGCAGTGCACCCGAGGACCTCAGGAGTGGGGACTACAGAGCTGTTCCGGAAATGGCCGGGTGGCGGGCCGAGCGTGCTGCTGTCCGGGCAGCACCCAGATGGCATGAATGGCAGTGTGTCTTTACGGCAATACGCTGTAGTTCGAATTCTTCCATACTCTGTAATTTTCAGTCACACTTCCTAGTTTAGGAGCAGCCTTAAGCCCAAGCAGGTTTATCCAGCTGTGAGCCCCGGTCGCCTGCCCAGGATGGAGACACCAAAGGTGCATGTTGCACTGTGCTGGAGCTGAGCTGCTGGAGTAGTGGAAGCGTCGAGTCCTCCTGGGATGGGAGGTTGACTGAAGCTACTTTTCTTTCTACCTAACAGTAGCACAATCATTGCCCAGTGAGAAGAGCACCAAGGTGTGTGAGATGGCGCTGCGTGTGCTCTTGACGAAGTGTCCTAGTGCTGTCCACATACCCAGCTGGCCGCTGCGTCCCACGCCCACCACCCCTCTGCCAGGCTTGTGGCCTAGCCTGCCCAGTGGCCCTCCTTTGTCCACTCTTTCCCAAGACCTGGGGCTTGAAACTACTTACAAATTGCCGATGAAAAATCCACACAATTTTCAACACTAAGTCAGCAAACAGTGTTTGGAAGGGGTGTGCAGTTTTATTTCTAAAAGAGAGAAACATTACCACACTAAGCAGGTGGGGTTACCATACTGTTTGAAGCACATTACACAGGATAAGTTGAATGGGGTGAGAGAGTGCACAGGGATCCCCAGGAAAAATCCCAAGCTAAGCCATGACACACTCTGCAGGCCCTGAATGTGGTCCTGTGGATGCAGAATGTGTGGTGTCCTCTGATGTGGTCCTGTGGATGTAGAATGTGCAGTGTCCTCTCATGTGGTCCTGTGGATGCGGAACGTGTGGTATCCTCTGATGTGGTCCTGTGGATGCAGAATGTGTGGTGTCCTCTGATGTGGTCCTGTGGATGCAGAATGTGCAGTGTCCTCTCATGTGGTCCTGTGGATGAGGAACGTGTGGTATCCTCTGATATGGTCCTGTGGATGCAGAATGTGTGGTGTCCTCTCATGTGGTCCTGTGGATGCAGAATATGTGATATCCTCTCCAGATTCCTAAGGAGGCGCCTTTTGTAGGAGTCTCGTGCCCCCTTCTGATGGTGAGCCTGCACCTCAATTCCATATCCAGAGGTGGCTCTGAGGTCCCCTGCTGGGCCCACCACAGACCTTGTGCGCGAGAGCTGAGTTCATTTACCATTGCCTTGATGGTGCCTAGACGTGCTCTGCTCCCTCTTGTCCAGGCCTTGCGTGCATGTGTGAGTTCCTCATGTTGCCGTTGCTGGTTCTGCACTTATTTAATGATTGGTTGTGTATTCCCGCTCTAATATTCAAGGACCTTCAAGTGGTGCTAAGGACACAGATACCCACAGAGAAAAACATGTGCCTAGGTGCCCTGTACAGTAGCTTATGCGTGTTTTTCTCACATAACTCACATTCTCTTTGAAATAATAAAAATGCATTTGGGGACAGATCTGAGTAAGAAGCAACATTTAGTATTGTTAAGGAGAATGTAAGCTATGCCGGTGTTAGCAACCCCACTTCTGGTTAGAAAGAGGAATCTGTGTGTGTGTGTGTGTGTGTGTGTGTGTGTGTGTGTGTGTTCATTTATTGTAACCAGAATAAGACTCCTTTAAACTATGAAGAAACCTTCGCCCAGAGCTCTCACACAGGAGCATGTGTGCATGCACATGCACATGTGAGCATTCACACATGCATATACATATGCACACATGCATATGCATGCACACACACACACACACACACACTCCTGTAGCTAAAACTCCTGCAGTCCTCAGAAGGCTGAGCACAGCCCTGACTCCTGCAGGCCCAGCCCTTTCTTGCAGCTGTGCCGTCCCTGGTGTGCACATCGATGCTGTTACTATCCATTTCCTGCATAATTAGGTTCAATTAGGACATAATGCCCTTTGTGCCACCCCATGGCTTTGAGCAGGCCTCCTTCAAATCTAGGGCCCACAAAAGCACTTTGATTTATAAGATTTCTCTGAATGCAAGAGATGGCTATTACTTATTCTCTGTTGCAGAAATGTCTGGGCTCCAGGGCAGCACTCTGTGAGAAAGGGTTTAGCCTGCAGCACCCATGCTAGACTCTGGCCTCCTCTAGGCCTCCTTCCTCACACCACTCACCTCAAGCTGACACCAGTGGGTTGGCACCGGGCGACCACAGGCTGTGGACTCCGTGCTGCTTTAGCCCCAGGGGCCCAGCCTGCCCTCAGGCAGCTGAGGTGCCAGCAGGTGCCTGGCCATTGTCATAGGAGCAAGCCCATGTGAAAGGTGCCACATGGAGGATCTGTACCTCAGCCTTGCCTCAGCCTGCTGTGCATCAGGAGAGAGATCACACTGACCCTACTCGAGAAGGGTGAGGATCAGTTCAGTCCCATCACGGATGTGAATTTGTAGGGCAGAGTCTAGAGAGTGAGAGAAGCAGCTTGGAATTCAGTTCCGATTGTATTTATTGTAAAGAAGTCAAAATCTAAACCACTAAGTGAAGGACCCTTGTTTTGAAGGACATACAAAGGTGTGGTGCAGCCGAAGTCTAGCACCAGTGTTTCTCGGACATGAGGAGCTTCCGCAGCCAGTTTCAGTAGTCACTACTTTTAAATCCAGGTAACACAGATCCTCCCTCCTCTCACAGATGCTTATTCTTGCCACGATAGGCCCAACTGCTCGCCAACACTGGCTCACCGCTGTTGCACCAGCTGTGCAAGGGGGCTGGCCTAGCTCACCAAGCAGCTTTAGGGATGTAAACAGCAAAAGCTTCGACTTCCCTTGTACATGCTGGTGGTCTACAGCAGCTATGTCTTGCATGTTCTCATTTGAAGAACTATAGATGATAGATTTGTCACTAATAAAATTTCATAGTTCATAAAATCAAAATATTTGCAGAAAACAAAATAATGACTTACAATGTTTTTCTAAAATAGGCATTTGTATTGCCAATTTTCTCATTCCAATAATTATTATAAGTCTGAGTTACAGTGATATTATGATCTGATGATACGGTCAATAAGTAGGGGACCTAGGCTCCAATCGTGCAAACCAGTTAATGGAAGGCAAACACCGAGTGCTAGTTACCACAAAACTAAGGGCCACCGAAGTGAAATATGAGTTGTGGGTGGGGATATATTCCCTTGTTCAGGGGCGTGGCGCCAGTGTTCTTGCACATCAGGCTTCGTTTAATTTGAGTAGCACATTTCCATGCAGGGGATTTTTTACTTGTGATGAAGTTGACACTGCCAGTGTGTGAAATCTGAGTGGTTTATTTCTGCATACAGGAAGATTTTTTTTTAAACTGCAGAATGCAATTTAAACCTACACTTGATAAGTAGGGTTTACAACACATCTTCATAGCTATTAAGTACTTGTTAAATGTCAAGATCAGAGAAGAAAACTTTGTACCTCAATTACCACGGCACTCCTGCAGGGCGGGTCCCAGGGGCTTCTGTGTTGCTGTGCCCAGTGTTACCATTTCTCTCTGCCCACCTGCTTCATACCCAGGCTTCTTTTGGCCAGCTCCAGCGCGGCACGTGCTGCGCAGGTAAACACGCGTGCTGCGGGCATCCGTGTCCTCCTGCTCACTTAGTTTCTTCTGTTCTCACAGATAGCAGCAGCATTCACAGAGCCCTGGGAAAGAGGCAGGGTCAGCTAGAGAGGATGCTTGCTTGCTGCAGCATTCTCTAAATTATTATCCAAGGAAATGGTCATTATTGCCAGAGAGGTAATGCTGACAGCGAGTACTGTGCATCCAAACTTGCCAGGATTTACAAGAATTTTACAACCATGAAATCACTGCCCTCTGTCATGAAAATGCATGAAGTACATCATTTCTGTGATGCTTCCTGACAGTTTTTTATTCCCTTTGAATTTAGAAGTTAAATACATGGATGCAATACTTTAATGAGCAGAATTTGAGCAAGAAAATTATTTACATTTAGTAATAATACAAATGCATGCTGGGAGTCAGATGCACGGTGTGTGTATTGGTCTTTTTCTGGGGGTAGTTTCAGGTCCTCCTGTAGTAGTTTGACACTGAAGATCAGGGCCCTGGCTGTGTGCCTCCCTTCCGCAGAACAGGGGCTCAGTCTCACACCTGGGCATCTTAGCCGTCACCCAGATTTCTGCCAGCTACAGGCCCCTCTTCGCTGTGCTCTGAGCTCCTGCTTGTAGTACCTGCTCCCGTGCAGCTTGCGCTGGTGACCTGATGGCTTCCACTGACCTTTGCTAGCCCTGCCTGGGTTCTGTTTGAAGCCTTTTCCCTCCTGCAGTCTCTTGTGGAGCCCCAGCATGCTTATTCCCAGTGAAGTAGGTCCTCCTCTCTTCTCCACACCACTGGTCCACCATTACTCACTGCAGTGAATCCCGTGGCCTCTGCCTCTGCTGGCCACACCAGGATCCCTCCAAGTGCCAGATTGGCCACAGTAGCCACAGCTGGCTGCCGAGTGGACAGAGCACATTCTTCTGTGGTGCAGACATGCAGCTGTCATCCCACTCACCCACACTGTCCTGTGGCACACCAGGACCCCTTTCCTCTCCAGTGCCCAACCCTGCCAGCCCAGGGTGTTGAGCAGCATCTCGCCATGGTTTCCTCTCCTGAGCGAGATTGCCTTGAACCTAGGTCTGGCCCGGCAACCTCAGAGTACCTCCCACACACAGCCTGTGGAAGCCACACCCAGCACTCCCAAGCCCTGACCCTGCTGCCTGTCTTCGTCTCCTGCCCCTGTGTCACTTCACGCTGGAAAGCGTGAGAGAGCCCCAGTGAAGCTGAACCCTGGCTCCTAACCAGTGCCCTGCTGCAGAAGGCCCACCTGTCCACCAGGCCACCAAGCCCTGGCCCACTTTTCCTGCCCCACTGCTTGGCCCATGTACACAGCAGAACGAGTTCCTGGCACCAAAGGGCTGGGGACATGTTCAGACTGGGCGTTGCTCTTGTTTCTTCCATCACGCTGATCGCCTTCCATAGCATCTCCCTTTTCAGTTGGTTTATTTCTCACTGGGGTCCTCTGCCCCAAGAGTGGAAGTGCCGCAGGGAGGAACACTCCCTCTCCTGATGTGGTCCGGTGGACTGGAGTTTGTGCTGCTACCCTGGGAATGAGGGGACACCATGCCCCAGAGCTGCTGGTCTTCAGTAGCTGCTCCTGGAGGAATTAAACTCTATTCTCAGTTCTCATGTTATTTTACATTTGGAATTTTCAGCCAAGCATTGAAAAATCTCTACCCATAAGATGACATCCTGTGGAAGGAAACATTCATGAGGAATCCTGTCCATCAGGCTGTGGTTGCCTGAGGTGCTGCCTCAGCTACAGAATGCACCAGGCTGTGCTGTTCCCAAATCAGGGCTCAGGGTGTGGCGGGGCCTGAGCTGTGTAGGGCTGCAGCCCCCAGGGCTGTCTCAGGACCCACATGGAGGCAGGAGGTGCAGCCAGGGCAGGGGCTGCTGCACATGCATTTCTCAGAAGCATTTGTAGATAAAATCTGGCTGTTCTCAGCAGGCAGGTTAGGTGTGCAGGGAAGGGGCCGTGGCAGCTAGTGATGTGGGGGCGTGGTGGTCCAGAAGCATCCATGACACCTGCAGGGCAGGGGCGCCCGGGGGCTGCGAGGGAGAACATCCATGTCCCGCATTTGGTGCGGTCCCTGCCCAGCCCAGCCTTCTTTTGCACTCTGGCTTATGCCAACGTACCCTGCTTCATGACTTGTTACCTTTTATTTTGATCATCCTGTTTGCTACATTTTAGTGTAACTTGTAAAAAAAAAAATCTTTGCCCTTGACTTTATTCTGTGCCTGTGCTTTGTCAGCTCCACAGTAGCATTTTTATGTGTTACTGAGCATTTAATAAAAATACAGATCCATTAGCAATTGACAGATGGAAGTGTCATGAGATTCCACATGAAGCCTCCGAAATGGGGCGTAGACAGGAAATCATTCAGATTAAATGAATGAAATAAACACCCGATTTCCTTCTTTCATCTGGTGCCCATTACAAATGCCTATTATCTTTCTATTTAAGCTGTTTATATTATACATTTTAATTTACAGGGATGTCTTGAATAACATAAGCAGTCTGTCCCTTGGGGAGCTGGTCCCTGGAGCCCCCACAGTTACCATGTGCTGTGGGTGCCCAAATCTCTTATCAGAATGGGATTTTAATTGCCGAATAGCCTGGATACATTTTCCTGTGTTCTTTGAACCATGTCTGTATTATTTACAGACCCGCCTACTACAGTAGAAGTGCCGTGCAGACAGGTGGCCACTCTGCCTTGCAAGAGGCATGGCAGCAGTCACTTGTGCGTGCCCCGCTTTCATTTCTCCACGTGCACTCTGCTCTAGGGTGACTGCTCTTGTGGCTGCAGACCTGGGTCTGTGGGGCTACAGTGCACCGTGAGACTCAGAGCAGTCAACCAAGATACTTTCAAATGATGGAGGGCTGGCCTGATAGCTCAGCGCACTAAAGCGCCTGCGGGGCATGCAGAGACAGCGATGGAGACTGGGTGTGGTGGTGTGCGCCTGCAATCCCAGAACCTGGGAGGCCGAAAATAGGAGAGTCACTCAGAGTGCAGTCTATGTAGTGAGACGCTGTAGACCCTGTAGGCCCTGTAGGCCCTGTAGACCCTGTAGACCCTGTAGGCCCTGTAGGCCCTGTAGACCCTGTAGACCCTGTAGGCCCTGTAGGCCCTATAGGCCCTGTAGACCCTGTAGGCCCTATAGGCCCTGTAGACCCTGTAGGCCCTGTAGGCCCTGTAGTCCCCTGTCCTAATTACAGAATAAATAAATGAATAAATGATGGAAAAACATGTCTAGGGCAGGCTTTCCACATCTACCAGATGTGGCCTAGATACTTAATACTTGTTTTGGCAAAACAGAAAAAACAGCACAATTTTGCACATAGTTAGAAGACATGTCCTAGCTGGACATGGTGGTGCGGGCTGGTCACCCCCGCACTCTGGGACACTGAAGCAGGAGGATGACAAAGCCCAAGCCCAGAAAATTAGCAAGACTTAGTCTTCAAAGTAAAAAGAGCTAAACAGAAGTTCAGGATGTGGCTCTGTGCAGAGGCTCTAGGCTCCGCCCCAGTAATGCACACATGTCCCTCAGGGTGCTAAGGACCTCATGCACCCAGAAAGACACTGTCATCAGCGTCACAGCGTCCAGTTGTGCAGCAGCCCTCTGGGATCACAACTTGTCTGATTTGGGCTGTCGTGCGACACGTGGCTCAGCTTGCTGGGGCACACAGTGTGTGTGTGCTGGCTTCAGTGGACAGCCGGTAGGCAGACTTCCTGCATGTGGGAGGAGCTAGGGCTGCAGGGCATGAGGCTGCACGGGGCCCCTGCGAGCAGCCAGGGCCCATGGTCCCCTGCACACCGGGGTGGCCCTGCCCTGCTGGGGCCACACGGAGGCAGCTGAAAGTGCACTTCTCTCTCTACAGCAGGACACTAGACAGACTGCAGTCACCACACTTCCCCGGAACAAAATATTTAAGAGAAAAATGTGTTGCAGCACAGAAAAGACTGCAGTCATAGAAGAGAAATGAGAGCACGCGTGACCCACACAATTGCTGGGGCCCCAGGGGAAAGGCGGCTTCTACCCCTTGAGGACTCTGGTCCACCTTCCACACCGAGGGACGAGGCTCATTGCCTGCCCGCGAGACTCCATCCTCACCTCATGCCCACAGGAAAGCATGAAGGAATTTATGTCCAGGAGCCAGCTGACGGCTTTCCTACAGCATTGTTTAAAATTGCTAGTTTTCCTGTCAAGTCTTCTTATTGCTTTTTTAATCCAATCTGGGTAAGCCTAGGAACTTTAGTTTTTATTTCATGATTCGAAAAGGAGACTGTAAAGGTTGAAAATTCATTTTGGTTGAAGTTAACCTTCAGGGGTCTACAGGAGCTCTTCCGAGATCTTTGGGGGTGTGCAAGCAGGGCCCCCCAGTGCACCTAGCTCACTGCGGCTCGTGGCCATGGGCGGGCAGGGAAGCTCCAGCTGATGCAGCAGGCTCCATGCGGCGGCTGCGCAGCGTGAGCTTGGGAAATGGAAAGCCTTCCATACTTCACTGTGAAATACGAACTTAGGACATGGAAACCCTTCTGGTCATGCAGCCTGCTCAAGTCACCACTCTCCAGTCATGGGCTGGATGCAGGATTCCGGTTGCAGGGTGAGCTGGCCGAGACGGCATGGGACCCCCCGCTTGGCTTCAAGGCTGAACTTCTGGGGAAATTGGACCCAGTTCTTATCCAGTTCAGTTTGCTCCCAGAATCATAAGGAGAAGCAAGCTCATGTGTGGGAGATGAGAAGAGAATCGGGGCATCCTCCCTCAGCATGGGGGGACAGGATCAGGGTGCCAGCTTTGTGGGCTCCAGAGAAATGCTGTCTGGCGGGGTTCAGGTCACTCCCCTGGGTGCGTGCTGACGGATCTCGGAAGGAAGACGAATCTGATACTACTTTAATTGTTTGTCCCCAGGGTGAGTCAGATGCTTGGGGTCCTCTGGGCCCTGGGGGCGAGAACCCCTTGCTGCCCTTGTGAGTCTGTGTCCATTTGTGCTTCCTCTTGTTCACCACTGGGTCACAGTGACAAACTAGCAGGACTAGGTTCCAACAGGTGACACTTGGGTATAGAAAGGAGGACTAGTGTGGGCTCTTCTCCAGGTGGCACCTGGCAGGGTCCCGGGCCTGGCACAGCATGGTGTGCCACAGGTGGTGCCCGGACAGGGACAAACCTGAAAGGCTGACATGCAATGTGGATGGATGACTCGCGCAAATATTCCCGGTGGATCCTGGTCTTGAACCTGAAAAGGTATTTCAGGATGGGTTCAGAGTGACCCTACCATTGCCACCTGCAGGGTCACGGCACCAGTCACTGCTGCAAGCTGGAAGTTGAGGATCTTATCCAGAAGGGCTCTCAGAGGCCCTTGGGGGTCTGCGAATGCATGCATGGAGAGCACACTGGACTCATTGGGGGCCCTTGGACCCTCAGCCTGGGGCTGCTCTCAGCTTTGCATCCCAGCATGCATCTGGGTCAGGAAGGGAGCCCAGTTCCGCCTGTCCTCTTGGCCGACCCGATCTAGCAGCTCGTAGAAACACCTTCCGCAGCACGCCATGTCTGAGGCCTCCATGCCTGAAGAATACTTACTCCTCCATGACACCTGCGTGTTTTTGTGTAAAGCTTCATTACCCAGTAGTTTCTCTTGGGCAATAACTATTTCGGAGAGAGAAGTAATAAATGTTCATCTTGATTTTAAAATTTGTAGTGAGACCCTCTTCTATAATCTCCTTGGCATCCTCTTCTACGTTTTTATTTTTAAGTTGTATTAATGCTAAGATGAGCATCGCGGCACCCGCCTATAACCCCAGCATTCCAGGGTCAGCTTCAGCCTCGGCCTGGGCGGGGTGGAGGAGGTGGCTTAGTGGGAGGGCTCTGAGTTCACCCTCAGGAGCACCACAGTCATTCACGTCAGCGCTGAGTAGCCCCAGTTGTTATAATAAAAGTCTGCCGTATTTACTGTGAATATTTATATGGAGGAATTACAGCTGTGCACGTACTTTAAATTATTGTAATACTGCAGATTGCAGAAGACAATGAACACTTAGAAGCGAGCGCTTCATCCTGTATGTGCCCATTTGCTGAATGTGTTTCCCTTCGAGGATGTGCAACCGTCTGGTGACCGGGACTGTGAGTGCGTAGTGGGAGTGTGTGGTGGGCACGCCGGGAGTGCGCAGTGGTGCGCTGGGAGTTGGCAGAGGCTTGGTGCATGGAAGGGCCATGCTCGAAGAGAGCCCCGGGTCCCATGTGTCCGTGCACTGGCCGGGCCCAGCGGACACCCCAGGAATCTGACTGTGGCCCCTGTTCTGCTCTGTAAAGCTGCAGCTCTGGGCCAGGCCTCCAGGACTTGCTCGCCACTCATTTGGGGCCACCGCATCCTCCTGCCACTTGCTGGCCTGGGGTCTGCGTGTGGGCTTCCACCCTGTGCCTGCTGTCTGCAGCTGCGCCTCCCTGTTGCCTGAGTCTGCCTCTTGCCCCGAGCCTCCCTGGCCCAGAGGCCCCACTCCTGCTTCCCTCCCCCATGGGAAGCTCTCCTTCTGCACAGGATCCTCCTGTGCACAGCACCAGGGTGGGAGCTGGTGCCGATGCTGGCAGGAGGAAGGGAGCTCCCTGTGCCGGTCCACCCCATGGGTCAGAGCAGGTGGCCGTCAGGGGTGCATCCCAGACCTGCAGAGAGTGCTGGCCAAAGGTCAGCTGGTGGGAGCACGTTAAGGCTGCGGGACACGCTTCCTCCAGCCTGCTCCAGTGGACGGCAGCACCTGCATGAGAGTGAGGACTTGGTCCCTGAGGCATCCTGAGAGTCAGAGACGACGGAGCTCAGACGGTGGTGCGCCCTGGAGCCCCGTTGGCTCCTTGCCCGGCGTCAGGCCCCATTTTCAGAACTCTGGGGTTCATGGAGCGTGGTGACAAACAAGACAGGGCACCCCATGCTCAGTGGGAACCCAGAGTGGGCTCCTCTTGCTGAGGGAGGAGAGGTGGAGCCGCAGCCAGCGGAGGGCTCGCATGCACATGCGGAAGTCGCTAAGCCATGCAGCTTGTAATCTAGTTCACAGGGCATTCGAGAACACCCCTGAACATTCAGAAGGAGAAAAATTAAACCTGATGAAAGGGCTGAGGTTTTTATTATGTATTTTATTTTTATTATTATGATTTATTTTTTTGTGGTACCAGGGATCAAACTTAGCACCTTGTGCTTGTCAGGCAGGCAGCTACAACACTGAGCCATACCCGCCAGCCCAGGCCTGAGACTTTCAAAATGGAAAAAAAAAGAATAGTAAGTAAGCTAGTACATATACACAGCATGAAAGCGGAATCACCCCAACTGCCTAAGACAGCTCGCTTACAGGAGCGAGTGGTGTCCTCAAAAGCAAGGACTGCCTAATCCACCGCGGCTGGGGAGAGCTTGTCCGTGAAACCAGCAGCACCTGAAATGGGAGGGGGGGCAGTGAAAATGAAGATGTTCTGGAGTTTTAGAGAGAAAAAAAGATTATAACTAAGCCAATGCTAAAATCTTAGAGGAATTTCTTTGAATAAGGGACTGAGAAAATAAACAGAACGGTATGGCAACAGGGAAGCAGGGAGGAGTGTGCCCAGCCGCGTGTCGGTCCCACAGGAGCAAGTTCCAAGTGCAGACCTGGGCTACCTGGGCACAGACAAGACTCCAGGGTGGACGGGCTCCAGGGTGGATGGGCTCCAGGATGGACGGGCTCCAGGGCGG
>NW_004524731.1:4190694-4198963 GCF_000260255.1 Octodon degus
GGGCTCCAGGGCGGACGGGGCTCCAGGGCAGACGGGGCTGCAGGGCAGACAGGGCTGCAGGGTGGACAGATGTACCTCTGCCTGTGTGCTCTGTGGGAGGAAAGCTCAAAAGCAAGAACTGCAAACCACTTGAAAGAGTAAGCACAGAACCCAGGAATTTCCAGTGGCTGCTGGGTAGAAACAGCTCAGAGCTGGTGGATGGGAGAGTGGACCACAGGTCTTCGGGCAGAGCAAACCCGAGCAATGATGGGAGCGGTGGCCACAAGGGCCCTGACCCAGTAGCCTGACATGACAGCCTTGGGGGCTTCAGGGTGCCAGTTCTACAAGTAACTGCGGGGCCAGCATGGGCACCCAGCTGGGCCCCCCCCCCCCCCGGTGAAGGCATCAGGTTGCAGCGATACCCAGGAAAGCAAGGGTGATTAGTGGAATCCGAAGAGTGAGCTCCTTGCAACTCAGGGAGGGCCTGAGCTGGGAGGGGAGCCCTGGACCTGTGTGGATGACCATGGTGGGCTGTGGCCTGCTTCTTCTGGCCAGAGCAGCGGTGAGCGGAGCCAATGCTCTTCTTACTGGTCTTGCTGCTTCCTGGCCACAGGCAGGAATGTCACAGTGCACAACACCCAGTAAGAGAAAGCCAGTGATTAGAACAGCCTCTGCCTCCAATCACTGGGAGAGGAGGGCAGGGCTGGCCTAGACCTAAAGCAGGGGTTGTCCCAGAGACCCCGTCACTCAGCCTCCCTCTGCTTCTCATAGATTTCTCAGCTCAAGATCTGTAGGGCAGCAACATTGAGTCCTACTTCGGTCTGGGCTTTGACGCTGGTTGGGCCAGTGGCTGGGTGCTTGAGGCCAGTGGCCAGGACCCTCCTGTTGGGCTCTGACCCTTCCTGCACGGCTCTGCACATCCGCCTGTCTGCTTTCCTCATCACTTCCACCTTTAGATTAAAAATCCCGCATTCTGAAAGAGCAGGCCTGGATCATTGGTTTCTCATGGCCTAACTTTATATTCAAAGTGGTCTCATTTATCTAGTCAGTTAGATGATAGAAAGAAAAGCTGGTAGGTAGATAGATAATAGATAGATGACAGATTATAGATAGATGGTGGGTGGATAGATAGGTAGGTGGATAGATGGAAGGATGGATGGATGGACAGATGATCAATGATGGATGGATGATGGACAGACGGACAGATGGACGGATGGATGGATGGGATGGATGGCGGATGGATGGTGGATGGATGGCGGATGGATGGTGGATGGATGGCAGATGGTGGGTGGATGGTAACTAACTGTGTGGACAAGTAGACGACTGGACAGATGGATGAGTGGATGACTTAGTGGAGTAGCGGATAGTTGTGTGAATGGCTGGGTAGTTGTTCGTATGGATAGATGGATGGATAGATGGATGGATAGATAGATAGATAGATAGATAGATAGATAGATAGATAGATAGATAGATAGATAGATAGATAGATGACAGAATAATGTTGATGAATTTAAAAAGTAGAAAGGCAAGCCAACTGGTATCATTAAATCTGGCAGTGTTCAGCTGCTCAGAGGCTTTTCCTTGCTTTCTTGCAGTACGGTAATGTAGGTGCTGGATCACTTACTGGGAAAGGAAAATGAACCCAGCAGCCTAACATGCAGTGGAGGGAAGAGGGAGCTCCTTCTAGTGGAATATAAGGCGGGCTGGGAGTGTACTGTCAGCCTGAGTCTTCAGGGTTGGGCCGTGGTGGTGGCAGGAACTGGGGAGCACAGCCAGCGTGTCCACGTGGTGTGATCCTGGGCTTGAGGAATCCACAGGCCCGGATGGACTCAGGAAGTGGCCTGGGGAGTGCAGCTGCAGAGGCACTCTGTGGGTGCGCGCCAACCAAGGGCGGAGCCCTGAGCCGGCCGGGGGCTGCGCACCAGCCCGCCTGCGCCGCCAGCCCATCTCGCTCGAGTGGCGTTCCCAGTGCCTCCTCTTTCCTTTTCTCTTCTTGCTTCCTTCTTTCTTCCCTCTCTCCCTCCTCTCCTCCCCCTTCCTCCATCCCTTCATTTTCTTTTTCTCATTATCTTTTTTTGACAAAAAATACAAAGTGTCTAGGTGTTCTGCTAAGATTACAATAGGCCAAAAAGGGCAGGAGATCCAGGGATGGGAGGAAGGGGAAGAGCAGGCCAGCAAAGGGCGGCCCCTAGGCCGAGGGAGCGCAGCATGCCGTGTCACCTCCCTGAGGAGTGTGGGCATTCTGTGCCACACACATGTGCGAAGAAGCTGACGTAAGAAGTTATAATGTAAGTAGACATTTAGGTCTGAAAAACCGAGAAAGCAAGCGGTCAGGACACCCAAGTGGGAGCGCTCCGCAAGCACGAGGTGATCGGTGCGCAGCTCACCAGGCGGGCCCTGCCTCAGCGCCACTTGGCCTTGCGCCTGCTCGGGGCAGGGAGTCAGCAAGGTCCTCGGCCACCCTGTGGCCCGGAACCTAAAACGAACTCTACTGTATTTCCTTCATGGTTCCTTGAGATTGGAGTTCTTAGTTCAGTCCTTTAAAGCATAGTGTGTGCTTCTGTTAAACTCCTGCTGCCCAGCAGCGAACCCTGGGGCAGTGCTGTGTGGGCGCAGGGCACACTGGGACACGTGGGACGTGTCTGTGCTTGCCCCAGGGTTGGTGTTTTGTCAGGATTTGTGAAACAGAAGCATGGGGAGGGTGGGCGTTACCTGCAGTGTGTGCCTTGGGGGAAGGTGTGCTGTGCAGACGACCCCGTGGGCCCAGGGCCCGTGGCGCTGTGCTGAGTGCTGTGCCCCAGCTGTGCCCACACCAGGGCCCTCCTCCAGGCACTGACTGACTGGCCACTGTGTTCTTGCAGCTTCGGTCGCATCCACCTGCAATGACCCCGGGATGCCCCAGAACGGCACCCGCTACGGAGACAGCCGGGAGCCGGGCGACACCCTCACCTTCCAGTGCGACCCAGGGTACCAGCTGCAAGGACAAGCCAAGGTCACCTGTGTGCAGCTCAACAACCGGTTCTTCTGGCAGCCAGACCCGCCCACGTGCATAGGTACCAGCCATGAAAAGAGGGGTTTTAGCTTTGGAAATGCAAACGCTACCGTGTCCCTCCTCCACAAATATTTCTCACAAGCTTCTATGTGTCCTGGGGCTCTGTGATGCCACGCTGGAATTTTATGGTAAACCTTTAGACTTTATTTTATTAGGTGAAATAAAGGAAGTGATTTATTTAATGTACAGAAATTGACATTTGCCTAACACTTCCTGTGCTTCGCAGTTCTTGTATAAATATAGATCAGGCAAAGCACTGCAATTTAAAATTGCAGGTGGCTGAAAACTTAGAACCCTGCCGTCGGTCTCCTCGTCTTTAATGTAGAAACAGGCCCTTAAGCAAGCCTCGGGGAGAAGGGCTTCCTCTTCATAGACGTGTCTTTCCATAAATTTAGTGCATTTTAAGTCCAGTTCCCGCAAGTAGCGATGAGACTGCTTCTGTGAAAATGAAGGCCAAAAGGAGAAGCTTGTTTTTCTGTTCCATCAAAAATTCATTGTTTGGCCTTATTAAAAGGCTATCGTGTGGCTCTGCAGGCCTCGCCTTACCAGTCATCTGAGGCGCCTGCCACAAGTTTGGCTTTGGGGAAACATGAAATGTGTTTCACACAAGGTGGTAGTTACACGTGGATTGTCTTCATTCAATTAAATATTTGAACATAGAACGCCTATTTGAGGTGTTCTGTCTTCATTGTAGAAAGATACTCTTCTAAACTTTGTTACTTTAATGAACTACCACAGTTTAATTAGTACTTCTTTACAATTTGCGTGAGAACTGTAAAATTCAATTAATCTGAGCGAGAGGCAGGGATCACACGCTGGGGTGTATTCAAGGAGTGGCCCTGCTGGCCCTGCGGAGGTGTGCCCTGCGGCCTTCCTGTGTTGCACACAGCCGGCCTCTGGGCCCCGGCAGCCTATGGCGCTCTGGCATCCCCTTACAGAGTACTTGAGGACAGAGGCCGGCCCTCAGCTCTGCCTGCTGCACCCTGGCTCCTGGCTCTGTTTGCAAGTCTGTCCCGAGGGTTGGGACGGTCTGCTACAGCCCCAGCCCGACCCGGAGCTCGCGGGCTCTCTGCGGTCCTCCCACACGCAGAGGCGTCACGGACAGGTGCAGCCTCCACCTCCAAGCCCGGCCGCTTTTCACACGAGAAAGCCTTCTCTTCCTTTATCTTTCTTGCATCTTTTTAATTTCTTGGTGATTAAGAGGCAGCACAGCCAGGAATTAGTCTTTTATGGTAATTCATCGTTTTACATTAATGAGAACACAGAATTACAAAATCTCACTGTCTCCCCATCTTCTTAGTCTTTTCTCCTTTCATCTCTTGCCACCTAATTTTGGCCAGGAACCAAGCGACCCATTCATCTGCAAAGAGCACACAGCGCGTGTCTGTCTGCAGCATCCGCTCCCAGGGCAGGCGGAAGTCCTTGCAGGCAGCTAAAACTCACTTATTCTGGCAAGCATCCCGGCTACACACAGAGGCACTGTGTGACCCACAGGAGGGGACAGACAGGCACTGTCTTCCCGTTAGCTGTTCCTTCGTCTCCCTGAGGTGAGGCTGTGTCCTGTGCGAGGCTCACACACGTTAGCACATCATCCAGTCACGTACCTGCACTCGTCCTCAGCGTGTGGCGAGGGCTCGTGACACCTTATTTTTTTCCTTTCTCCTTGTTGAAAGGCAGTGCACATCCATTGCACGTGCTGTATAAGTTACAGTAAATCAAAAAGAGAAGAAAAAGCTGGAAGCCGTTGCTAGTAACATAATCATGCACAAGCTTCATAAATTGGAATACAGCAATTCACCTAAAAATGTTTTTAAGTAGTGACAGAGTGCTGCAGGTTTGGCTGGGATTTTGTGGTCGTGACCGTGAGTTGCGCAGGCGGCTCCCTGTTCGCTCTGCCTCCCCTGCTCTTCTGGTCGGGCAGCGCCTCTCCCCGAGGCTCCCGCGTGCCCCAGGAGGCGCCGCCCTTCAGCGGGCACTGTTTTGTTTGGAGGTTCCGCGGCTGACTTCTCTGGGCTCTAACTATCGAATGGCTCAGTTTCTCTTTCCTACTCTGCAGAGAGATGTAACGAACACCCCTGTTTTAACAAGAGTCCCCATAATCATGAGTAGTGTATTCTGCAAACTGGCATCTCTAGGATATTTTTTTTTTTAACATTTTGCGAAACTCAGAAGATGGTGGCATCAGCTCACACAGGTATCAGCCATGCCTGTTTGTTTTCTCTGACTTAGAAAATCATAGTGTGGTAACTGCAGTCCTATGCATCATGCTGTGTGCTAATTAATTGTGAGCAGAAAGTACAGAGTTGGTAATTGGCATTTTAAGTTAATCATAGAGCTGAACTTCTCTTACGTGCTATTGGGCCACTTTCATTTGCGCCTTCTGGAGGAGCAGCCAGCTGGCCAGTCCCTCCCTCTCTCTGTCTCTGTTTCACTCTGCCATCTCTGTCCAGCTTTCTCTCTCTGTCTCTCTCAGTCTCTCTTCATCTCTCCATCTGACTGTCTCTGTCTCTCTCCTCTCTCTTTGTCCATCTTGTCCCTGCCTGCCCATCTGTCTCTCTCTCTCTCCTCCTCTCTCTGTCTGTGTTTCTCTCCTGTCTGCCTGTCTCTCTCGCTCTGTCCCTCTCTCACATTCTCTCTCTCTCTCTTCCCCTCTCTGTGTCCTTCTGTCACATTCTGTCTCTCCCTCCCTCTCTCCCTCTCTCTCTGTCCCTCTCACATTCTCTCTCTCTGGATTGGATCCAGGACTCTCACACTAAGCTACATTCCCAGCACTTTTTTCTTATTGTACTTTCATCTTGTACGTTAGGATCTCACTGAGTCCCCAGATTGGGCTCCAGCTCGCAGTCCTGGTGCGCCAGCCCCCATGGCGCTGGGCACACATGCGGTGCCACTGGGTCCAGCCCTCTGCCCGCTCGTTATCAGCGTCTGCTGGTTCCCTGGTCCGGCCTGGGTACTGTGTTCTCTCCCTCAGGCCGCCGCGCCCCTGCTCTGCAGCTCACGCCCAGTAGCGTGTCACCGGGCTGGGTGGGTTTGTGCCCTGTGGTTCACGTGGCCTTCTTTGTCGTGCTGAGGGCCCCTCAGAAGAGGCTGCTCTGCTCAGGTTGTTCAGCTCAGCCCCGTGGGCCCGCCTCTGGAGAACGGAGCATCCTGACTGCACTAATTCCAGTAGTGTGACCCCAGAGCCGCCAGGCTTGTTTTCCTGTAGCCTGAAGTCCTCTCCCCAAGCCCAGGCTCTACAGAGCTCTGAGAAGCACTTACCCTGCATGCGCAGAAGCCTCTGGGGCAGCACCCTACCAGCCCAGGAGAGGGCGTGTGGACCCCAAGGGGCTCTGGGAATGTGTGGTGCTGCGAACACTCGGCGGTGGGCAGGAGCACTGACGCATCTCCCCAGAGTGTGCTGCCCCGGAGGAAGGAGCCCCCACGCACATGTGCTCAGAATCAGGCATGGAGATGATTCCCGGTCCCCCGACCTGGTCTGTTCCTTTTGGAGAACTTGCCAGAGTCGTGGGTTGTATTTCCCACTAAGTTCCTGTCCTATTTAAAATACTTCACATGCTCTTTAAATAAAATCTACTGATGCCAAAATGAAGAACCTGAGCCAGGGACGTAGCTCAGCGGCAGAGCACCTGCCTGGCAGCATAAGGTCCTGAGTTCAACTCCTGGTACCAAAATAATAAATAAACTGCAGAACCTCAGATGCAGAGTGAGCTGGGGAGACAAGGCAGCACTCAAGTTCTACATTCAGCTTTTAAGCGGAGGCATTTGAAAGTGACCCCTGGAAGCCACACGAAGCCCTGATGTGCTCCTCGCTGTCTTCCTGTGGTGGGTCCCTGGCACTGGTGTCCCTGCTCTGGCATCTGTCACCTTGTAATCTCTTGTTGAAGAGGATCTTCCAGACCCTTGGCACCTTCCCTCTCCACAGCGCCCCTGGGGATCCGGCAGTGCTGAATGCTGACCTGCTGGGCCCGGGGAGGGGATGGTCAGGAAGACTGAGCATTTAAGCACCACCTGCCGCGGAAGATGCTTAGGCACGTCTCTTCTCTTGCCTCATTTTCACAAGCCTTTTGTGTGTGGGCAGTGGACCTCACCAACTAGGGCAAATTTCCTCCTCTTGTTGACTTTTTGGAACTGCACATGTGGCCAGTGAGGGGCCATGCGGCCTGTGGTTTGTGGAGCCCCAGGAAGCAAGGACGAGCTTAGAGAAGCTCAGTACAGGAGGCAGGAGCCTGGGGCATCCATGCACTGCCCACTGACCCACCTAGCAGTTCTCTCTTTTCCACGGGGTAGACAGTCTCAGGGACAGCGTAGCTGGTGTAGGAAATAGTCGTAACTGTGCTCAGACTCAAGAACGAAAGATGCCCATCAGCCAGTGACCATGAGCCGTGTAATTCCTCACTGGCACAGAGGGAGCAGGGCCCACCCACCAGTGCCTGCAAGACACACACAGGCTGTCTTGGTCTCGGGTTCCACCCTTTACAATAATGACATGTTAGGCACTTTGCTCGAAGCATGTTTCCAGAGGTCGATTGGTATTCCAGCTCAGTGTCCGTCCTTGTGTCACCCTGGTTGTCCTTTCCTGTCTGTGTGTGTGTGTGTGTGTCTGTGTGTACTAGCACCTGTGCTCATGTGCATGTCAGAGGGTGTGAGAATTATGTCATCTAGTTTAACTGTGTCAAAGTTAAAAGTATAAGAAGAAAATTGCATTTGCCAGAAGGCTGGTGCAGTGTACGGAATGCAGGATGGCAGGAGCCGGTCCGTGTGCCGCACCTGGCACCCTGACGTGCAGGAAGGCCGGGGCCGCTGGGGTGGGGCGGAGTGAGTGGGCCCTTTCTAACTGCTAATGTCGCTCAGGTCTCCTTGCCGCTGGCCTCAGCCAGGGCCCTCTCGCCCCTAACTCTCCCCTGTGGCTTATGTTCTGTGACAGCTGCGTGCGGCGGGAACCTGACTGGCCCCACGGGCGTCATCCTGTCCCCTAACTACCCGCAGCCCTACCCCCCGGGCAAGGAGTGTGACTGGAGAGTGAAGGTGAACCCGGACTTTGTCATCGCCTTGGTATTCACAAGGTACCTCCCGGAAGCGGGCCGCAGAGCCACCCCTGGGCACCCTCCAAGTGGGCCGCAGAGCCACCCCTGGGCACCCCTCCAAGTGGGCCGCGAAGCCACCCCTGGGCACCCCTCCAAGTGGGCCGCAGACAACACCCCTGGACTCCTGGTACCAAAATAATAAATAAACTGCAGA
>NW_004524731.1:4199384-4205408 GCF_000260255.1 Octodon degus
CCACCCCTAGAAGTCACTTCCTTTATCACTGACAGGTGCTGGGCTCTACTGTGCTGCAGCCCCAGCCTTGTGTCTCTAGAGCCCCCCCAGGTGCAGGCGGTCCTACTGCAATGCATTCTGTGTTTGGGGGACTTCATCATGCCAAATGCACAGGAATTAACTCTGTGTGCTTCAGATCTGGCACACAGAAAGCTTCATTTATAGAGTATTCAAAAAGTAGTACAAGTATGGCATGCATTTGCCGGGGGGGGGGTATTCTCACTTTCTATTTACTAAGCGCACGTGAAGGGGTGCCTTCCTGAGCCCTGTCCTCTGGCATTCCCGAGGCTAGTACTGTCACTGTCCTCTGGACTTAGGGCTCGCTGGTGCTTTGAAAATGAAACACTTCCAAACTCTGCTTGCTGTAAGGTGTGAATGATTAGACATGTTTTTGAAATATGCTAAGGTGTTCCTGCTAAACTAGATTATAGAAGATCGATACTAGGATTATTTTATAAAATATGTTCTATAATACATTGCCATAGTAGTATATAGTAGGTGACAATTACACTTTTATTGAATCTCAAGGTCTTTCCCAATGCTAATGTCCCAGGGACTACATGTCCCAGTAGCTCATCCATGAACCTTTCAGCTACCAGCAACAGGGCCTCAGCATCCTGGTTGGTCTTCCAGGGTCCCAAGTTTCCTCTCCAGGACTTTGGGTCAGAATCCAAGGCCCAGTGTGACCATCTCCTCACTCTTTGATGAGTTGTATGGCAGTGCAGTGGTAAGACTCGGGGTTCTATTTACAGAGACAGATCAGCAGGCACCCCAAGTTTATGAACACTGCTACTAGCTTCCCGGATACTGAATGCTTCAGGACTCCTAACTGCGTAGTTCGCAGAACCACGGAGCATCCCTCGGCTGTGCGCTGGATAGTGTGGTGGCTTTTGTTAACGCACCTTGTAACCAGCAGGCGGCTCTAGCTCTGGCAAACTAAGAGAAGTCACAATCAAAGGCCTGCTGCTGGCCACAGAAATGCAAGAATAGGAATGTCCCACCTCCCCTCATTAGTGGTCTAATCATGTGACTCATCCCGTGAGTCAACATGTGGGGTAATGACCTGGAGGAGGAACGGGGATGAACAGGACAGGGCAAGAGACACAAGAGACGGAGACAAGACAGGATTCTGATCAAGTCTAGTTTATTGAAGAAGTGAGAAGGGTCTAAATAGCCGTGTAGCGGAAGTAGTTGGGTGGGACTAGTTGTGGATTGGTAGTGGAGGTCCAGGACCACAGGAAGAGGCTGAGGCAAGCAGGGATTGGTGCTGCAGCACTTCTTGCCCAAATAAGGGAAAGTAAGAGGAGCATTCTATCGCCCCCCACAATCATGGGTGTCCCTAAAGTGCAGCTTAGCTGGTGACATGAAAGACGTTTTGTGCCATAATTTTTCCCACCGTGTTTCCCACACTTCTCTGGAAAAGTCTGCAGTGGAAGATGTTTGTTCTCTCCCACTGGGGAGACTCCTTTGGCCAGGAGCTACAGAGTTCGGGATCCCGGATGTTCCTCTGATCCAGGTCTTTTCTGTGTATAGGGGAATTTAACAGCTGGATCTAGGCGGCAGGGCCTGGGGAAGCCAGAATCCTGGGCGGGAGCAAGGTTGTTCCAGGAGATGAAGGGGAGGCTGCCGAGGAGAGAGAGCAGGGACCTGGGCAGGGCGAGAGGGGATGCCTGGGAGTGCTCAGCAGGGACTCGAGCAGAGGCGCCTCCTGCCATGGGGCTGTGGGTGTCTCCTGATGGAATCATCCAAGGAAGCAATGAAAAATCTTTTGACAACAAGAATAAGCACACAAAATGCTTATGCACAAACTTTAAGAAAACACAGTGATACCAAGGGTACATTTATTTAAACTAGAATATTACATCAAAATAATATATCAGTGGAAATATGTCCCTTTGGAGCCCCATTCTTCCAAATTGTACCTCGTTATCAAACCCACGTGCAGAGAAGAGCTGTACCTGTACACAAGGGCCCACTGTCTTTCAGCTACCTTCCAAGCTGCATTAGGTGGAGTGCTGTGGTCTGGGTGCTCTAAACGTTTATTACAACCGATACGCAGTATTGTGATTTAACTCTTGGATTGCCTTTATGACTGAAAGTGTTATACAAAAGTAAATAAACTCATCTTGTGTTTTCAAAAACTCCGTCCTCTGGGCGATTCGGTGACACTGCTGTCAGGCACTAACCCCCGATTTCCTGTCTTCAGCTTCAACATGGAGCCCAGCTACGACTTCCTGCACATCTACGAGGGAGAAGACTCCAACAGCCCTCTCATCGGGAGTTTCCAGGGCTCCCAAGCCCCAGACAGAATCGAGAGCAGCGGGAGCAGCCTGTTCCTGGCATTTCGGAGCGACGCCTCTGTGGGCTTGTCAGGGTTCGCCATTGAGTTTAAAGGTACTGTGAGGAGGGGGCTGCTGCGGAGGTGCTGTGGCTGGCTGGCTGGCTGTGCACGGCTACATGGGACGCGGCGTCCCTGCTAACAGCTGCGCTAGCATGCACCACGCTGTTGCCGTCTGGGCGAGAGTGCTGCCCCACCCCAGGGAGAAGAGGCATGAAAGGTTCAGTCCTACCTTAGCTAAAAGAAGGGAAGATGGACGTTTGGAGGGTTTGTTTTTTTTTTTTTTTTTGCCAACCCCATAGCCACCATTTACAAATAAATCATGGTTTGCATTATCAATAAGTGGGTGGCATTTAAGAATCATTTAAAAATGCATTTAAGCATCCTCTTGCTTGTTTCTGCCAGAGGACTGAGTTTTAGCACCCCTGTGTGGCCTAGTCAGACTGGACGGCTGCTCTGTGGAGTCCCTCTGCCCTGTCTCCCCTGCGGGGTACTTCTGTGGGGGCCCTGGCTTGCGCGAGATTCCTTGGGGGCTCGCACTTGGTTTAGGGCCCACCACTGCCTACCATTAACTTCCAGGTGAAACACGCAGCCCACAACAAAACCTACTCTCATCTAAGTGGTTTTTTCTTTTGAGTTCATGAAACAAAAATGTTTTCAAATTTATTTCTCCTGAGAACAATAACCATAATATAAAGAATTAAAGGTGTTAGGGAGTTGGCTCGGTCCTCTAAGTGCCACCTGGCAAGTGCGTGGGCCTGGGTTTGATCCCGTGTTGGCCCGTTCTGGGCACTGTGTTGGCCACGGAAATCAGGCGTGGTGGTGCATGCCTGTAATCCCCGGGAAGGCTGAGACAGGAAGATCACCGTGAGCCAAACTATGTAGCGAGACCCTGTACCAAATAAAATGAACAACAACAAAAAGAATTAGGGAGGGGCTGGGGAGATGGCTCAGTACGATGAGCGCTTCCCCGGCAAGCGCAAGGGTCTGAGTTCAATCCCCGGTTCCACCAAAAAAGAAAAAAAAAAAGAATTAGGGAAAAAGATTTAACAAAATAACAACACAGTAATGAATGTTTTGTTAAAATATTGGATAGAAATGTATTTATTTAAACTTCTGAGTTCAATTTGTAAAAACAACTGTAAAGGAAAACAGACGATACATTTCATCTCTGTCACTTCTCTGATAGGTCTCTGTAGGGTGTTCAGTAGATAGTGCGTTTCTACTGAAGCCTTGGAACCTGTACCTTTTGAGGTCTTTACTAAAATCTGCAATAACGACGTGCCCGAGCCCATCGCAGGGCCCTCTGGACAGAAGGCGCATGCTCGTGAGTAGGGCAGCTGCGTGAAGCTCGCGCCATGCCAGCAGATAGCGTCCCTGCACCGGGCCGAGGCCGATTCCACTAAAGCCAAACACAGGGAAAGCAAAGTCCAGCTGACAAACAGCAGGAGGGCCCACCTCGGCGGGTGGGTGTTGGTCTCTGCGCTGAGCACCTGGTCCTCCCCTGGTGTGCTCAGGTGGGTCACTCCGGGAAGGCAGGGCAGGGTGTACGAGCATTGGCCCTCCGCCCAGTGGGAGAGAGGAGTCTGGGAAAAGCAGCTCCTGTGCCTCGCCAGCAGGGAGAGGACGCCCCTGCTGCGTAGGGAGCTGCTGGCCCAGAGCCAGGAGCCAGGCAGGCGGGAGCAGACGGAACTGGGGCAGCCACGCTGCAGAGCACCCAGGCAGCCTGGCCAGGTCCATCTCTTCAGCCTCCAGTGTGGGAGCAGACGGGGGCCCAGCAGTGGGGACAGCAAGGAGAGCAGGCAGTCGTGCCAGGTTCCGAGTCACCTAATTGGGGAACACGGTTGTAAGCAGAAAGGATCAGTGCTTTGTCGTCGAACATCCAGAACTGACCACCCAGTGAACAGAGCCCAAGCACGGGATGCGAGTCCCTGGGAGGAGACCTTCCCACCAGGGCTCTGAGTCAGCAGCGTGAGCCGAAAGCCAAGTGGCAGAGCCCAGGAAGACAGCGCTGTGACAAAGCAAGCAAAGGGACGAGATGGCCACAGATCCACGCAGATAGAAAGGCAGGCGCCAAGGGTACTCATGGTCAGCTGCAGCGGAAAGCACAAACCGCACGGGCGCAGGGGTCACCGGTCCTCACACGGTGCTGAGTGGCGCATGCGCAGCACAGTGGGCCTGCCCTGAGAGCACACGCAGCGTCACAGGCTTGTTCCTTATTTGCCTAAACTAATGCTCTGTGTCGTGTGTGGGCATTAAGGCTGCTGCAGAGAAACACGCAAAGGTCGGCTGCCGCTGGAGATGCCCGTATAGACTTCAGTCAAGGTCTCAGACCGGTACCCTGCGCACTGCAGGCCTGCTGAGGCCAACAAGGGCAAAGCAAAGGCAGCAGGAAGGTCTCCAGTTAGGTCTGCACCGTGGACCAAAGTATGTACCTCACTAGGTACAGTGAGAGATCGTAACAGACTCAGCGCATGTGTGTCACGTTCATATACAAGGCTTCAAAAGAAGTAGCCGAATGTGGGCCGGTGAGAGCTCTGTTTGGCTAAGGTTAATGCACAGGTTATTAGAAATAAAACTGAGCATACTGAATGAGTCACCGGCCTCTGGCTCCTCCTGCAAGGTATGGTGGCTTGTGTCATTTTCTTCCTTTTCTACGTGCCCTTGCCATTCGTGGGCAGTGCTGTGCTGCAGGCCCCTAGAGCTGAGGCACTGCCCGTCCCTCCTGCATGCCGGGTACGGTCTCTGCAGTGCTCCTGAGGCCAGCTAAGGGGTCAGGACTTAAGCAGCGGACGACAGGAAGTGATCCATCGGAGGAGGGAGAACAGGCACAGCAGGCTGGTCCCAGCTCTCCGGGTAGCAGCCCATCTGCTGCCTGCGTTTCCCAGAGATTGCTGCATGTACATATTGCAGGTTTCTGTAAAGAATAAGGGGATTCAGAATTTTTGCCAGGAGATACCAAACCAAAAGAGAGCCAACACATTTGCTTCTATCCTCTCCGAAGTTGTCCACGAGCCTCACTTGGTGTCGCTGTCACTGCTGTCAAATGCAATGCTAAAAGCACTTTCATCTCTCGATAGTGTGCATTTAGTGCTATTTTAGATGGCCTGTTACAATAGCTTAATATTAAGCCTTCCAGAAGATAAGTAGCCCCAACCATGGAACAAGACTTTAAGGGGAAAGAAAGATCGTTTTGTATGTGTGTTTAGGTGCAGGTCATTTTTAAGTGCTGCTGAACCTGAATGTGTCCTTTACCAGCCCCTGAGCTGCCTGCCTGGATCTCTCTCTCTCTCTCTCTCTCTCTCTCTCTCTCTCTCTCTCTCTCTCTCTCTGTGTGTGTCTCTCTCTCTCTCTCTGTGTGTGTGTTGGCTCCACCTCTGGAAGTCCAGAGCTGGGAGCCTCTCAGCTTGCCTAGGAAGGAGAGGCATGTGGGGCCCCGCTCTCACCCAGCGTAGCCCTGCACAGGTGGCCCCGGTCTCTCACCAGTTACCACGGAGCCTGTGAGGTGCATGAGCAAGGATCCGTCCCAAGCCCATGGTGACGCCGTCACTGAGCGTGAGCCTCCTACTGAGTGCCTGCCTTCAGCACTCTGCGAGTAGCTCGAGAGTGAAGCCAGGATCAGAACAGCCTGCTGGGCTTGTGCTCTG